>NC_067399.1:389515016-389817516 GCF_016432865.1 Antechinus flavipes | reverse complement strand
GAAGACAAAAGAAGTGGGAAAAGAAAAATTAAAACTAATGATTTAATTAAAACATATAAAACATTATTTGAAAGCAAATGTGGCAATTTGCTAGAATCAGTCTGTTTGAAGACATTTGCAAGATATTAAAGATGTGGAGAAGAAAATGGAAGAATCAAAGAAAGATTTTTTTAAGATCTCACTGGGAGCAAGAGAATAGAGAGGTACCCAGAAGACTGGGATTTTCATGAGTATTTAACCTTGAATTCCATCCAGAGAAATGTTTGTTTTAAATGTAGAATTTTTTCAGACCAAGGGAGAAGACCAATCCCCATCACTAGTAAGGGTTCATACTGTAATGACAAAAAATTTGCTTAGAGTTCCTAAGCCAAAAAAAAAGGGGTGGGGGAATTGAGAGAATGAAAGAGAAGCCCAATAGACCAGGAACAAGCAGCTGTTAGAAATTGTCTGGGACAGGAGACTGTCTTAGAAGATACAATTTCTCTCCAGGGAGTTGGGAGATCTATAAATATTTTCAAGCTTTATTTCACAGATGCTGATATCCTGCTGTAGATTAGGAAGAGAAAGCTAAAATCATTGATTAAAATTACTACATTAGCACATTGTCTGATGCATAGTAGGGACTTAATAAGTATTGACTGATTACAAGTGAACAACTTCAATTTGATATTTAGGTTTAAACAAATTAAGAGACAATACAATGCTTGGTAGAGTTGATTAAGGTTCGATATTGTAACTGAGAGACAATGGTTTCATACCTTTGTAGCTGTGACATAAATATGATAAATGTTCTTTGTTGGTTTTTTAGTACAACTAGCATAGAATATCAAAAACTGAGAGACATATACATGTAGGTTTTTTCCCTATATATAATTTGGAAATGTATTCAAATGAACAAATATTATTGATTGATGGCAATGTTAGTTGATGTTTTAATTCTTCATAATATTGTTTTATGTTGATGCTATATTTATAAGTTTCTTGAGTTAAAATTTTGGAAAGTTTTATAAATTTGTGATATTAAGATTTAAGTATGATAAATGGAGCGTAATCTATACGTAACTATAGCATCACTCATGGCTAGCGTTCCATCGCATATTTATTAGGTTTGCTAGAGATTTAGAGTCAAGGTACTCTATAAATCCATATTTTTAAAGTTTTCATTCACAAGCTCCCACCAATGTGTTTGACTTGATAGCCAACTACTTAATTATTTCAAAGTAAATGTTCACACTGAAATGAAATAACACAAACAAAGCACATAACAAAATATGTCCTACATAAATCTGGAATGCATCTTCTCACATACAACATATTATCATTAAGAAGAGTGGCCACATTCATACAAAACACTTTTACCCCTTTCCTGAACCAAGTCTCTTTACAATAGGCTAACATTTATTTAGAGAAGGATCTTCTCAATATTTCCAATTTTTGAATGCTAGTGTCCCAGAGAAGTAGATCTGAAGATAATTGCCTGAGGATATTTTTAGGTCTAATAATGACAGCAATAGATAAACATTTCTATTTTCCCAAGTCTGTTGTATTGTTGAAATGCAAATTGACACTTTGACAAAAATATATATATATACTTTTGAACATTTAAGACAGTCACCAGCCAGAGGAGGACTCTTTCTTTGCAGAAGAAATTCTGTATTAAGTGACAATCCTAATTCATAAAGTAATCAGAACATTCTGATCAAAGAATAGCTACCTTCCTAATGTTCCAAATAAATTATACTATAGGTATAATTCTAAAATCAAAAGCCCTTCTATAAACAATTTGGAAAAACCACAATGCTAAGAATTACAAATAGCTCTAACATATAACATTTCCTGGATTTAAAACATAAGCTCAAAATTCATTGTCAGTCAAATCCTCTCTCAGCCTGAGTTATAAAATAGGGATAAAAATAGTACCTATGTCACAGGGTTGTTATGAGGATCAAATGAGAAAACATGTATGGTGCTTTGCAAATCTTCAGGCCCTATATAAATGCTAGCTATTTTTATTGATTTGCCACTCAGGTAAATGCATTTCTAAATCAGCTATATGGAAATATCATTCCATTCATTCACCAGTTTTAGCATTCTATACTAGTTGCATTCAGAAACCAAAATGGAATCATCATCCCTTTTGCTCTCATAGCTACAAAAATATGGCACCAGCAGTTACTATTCAAAACATAGATCAACTATTCTGTAAATAATAATTGTTCCTGAATAATTTCTCAAATCCATTAGAAATCCAGATTTTTATTTGTCCAATTTTAAAACTCCTTCCATAATTCCATGCTTTTCCACATCTACAAGAATGTCAGAATCTGTGAAATTAAACTTGAAAGTCACTAGCAAAAAATGAATTCCAATTCCCTAAGGAAGAAATAAGCATTTTTCCAAGTGTAGTTTCACAACTCTACAAGCATAGCAATTTGCCTAATCTCTTATCTCTGTGAGGCCTAAAACTTCCTGAACTTTTCTAAATACTGGATTTTTTTTAACTCAATAGCATTTTATTTTTCAAATTATATGTAAAAATAATTTTCAACATTCATTATTGTAAGATTTTTATTTCTAATTTTTTTCTCTCCATTACTTTTCCCTTCCCAAGACAGCAAACAATCTGATATATATTATACATATAAAACCATTTTAAATATATTTCCATCTTAGTCATGTTGTGAAAGAAAAATCAGGAGAAAAGGTAAAACCATGAGAAAGAAAAAACAAAGGAAAAGGTAAAAATAATGTACTTCAATTCACATTCAGGCTCCATAATTCTCTCTCTGGATGTGGATGGCACTTTCCATCCCAAGTCTTTTAGAATTGTTTTGGATCACTATAGTGTTGAAAAAAGCAAAGTCTCTAATAGTTGACATCACACAATCTTGCTGTTATTGTGTACAATATTCTCCTGGTTCTGCTCACTTCATTTAACATCAGTCCTTGTAAGTCTTCCCAGGTTTTTCCGAAATCAGCTTGCTCATCATTTCTTGTAGAACAATAGTATTCTGTTACATTCATATACCATAACTTATTTAGCCATTCCTCAATTGAAGAGCATCTACTCAATTTCCAATTCCTTGCTACCACAGAAAAAGCTACTACAAGCATTTTTGCACATATGGGTTCTTTCCCCTCTTTTATGATCTCTGGGATACACTACTGGATCAAAAGGTATTCACAAGCAAGATAACTGTATAAATATGTGTGTATATATATTGTTTTTAACATATACTTTAATATATTTAACATATACCATCTAGGAGAGAGGGTGGAGAGAAGGAAGGGAAAAGTTGGAAGAGAAGTTTTTGCTAGGGTCAGTGTGGAAAAATTATCCATGCATATGTTTTGTCAAAAAAAAAGCTATAATAAAATGAAAAAATAAGGTATGCACAGTTTTACAGCCCTTTGGGTATAGTTCCAAATTCCTCTCCAGAATGGCTGGATCAGTACACAATTCCACCAGCAATAGCTACCAGGATATTCCCATATCCCCTACAATATTTATCATTATTTTTTCCTGTCATTTTAATCAATCTGATAGATATCAGGTCCCTAGAGTTGCTTTAATTTGCATATTTCTAATCAATAGTGATAAATCCTGGACTTTTCTCTTGGATATTGCAAGAGGTCCTGATAACTGGGGATAGGGTTGGGAAATGAAGATCTGTTTAAGTAAAAAATCACTCATTTTAATTTCCTGCTGTTGTAGCCACTTCCCTGGACTCCACATGATTAAATACCACTATATGCAGAGTTGCATTTTTTAAAGACATATCTACTTTCAAAAACATCTTATACAATAGTTCTTGTTCAATAATTTTCAGTCATGTCCAATTCTTTGTGATTCCTTTTGGAGTTTTCTTAGCAAACAAAAAAACAAAGCTAGAATGGTTTGCCATTTCCTGCTCCAGCTCATATTACACATAAGGAAACTGAGGCAAATGGAGGTGATTGACTTGTCTAGGGTCACCAGCTAATAAGTGTCTGAAGCCAGATTTGAACTTCCTGACTACAGATCTGGTATTCTATACATCATGACACCTAGTTGCTCTTCTTACTGTATTTTCATTGAGCTTCAGATCTATATTGTGTCATTGGAAATACCTCTAATTTCCTTCCTAATTCTCTCTTTTTTAAAAAATTAACCCAGACTGAAACTTAAATGTCACACAATTATGTTTCCTCTTTAAAACTTTCAGTTATTATTTCAATATTTCACTTTCTAATACTGTTAATTTCTTAACTTCATACTTCTGCTTTTAAAGCATATTGCAAATTGTATTCCAATCTAGTTTCTTTTTCCCCATTGAATCTCTTTTGCCAGTTAACACAGTTTTTTTAGATATCTCAAATTCATTGCAAAACTTTGTATTTAACTGATGAGAGGTGAAACTTGACAGTTTACAAATGGTTTCCTATTTTGCTTTGGAAAAATATTTCTGAGCAGAACCAGGAGATCATTGTACAAGGCAACAAGAAGATGATCAATTTTGATGGATGTGACTCTTTTCAGTGAGATGATTCAGGCCAGTTCCAATGAGCATGTGATAATGAGAGCCATCCATACCCAGAGAGAGGACTGTGGGAACAGAAGGGGGATCACAATATAGCATTTTTATTCTTTTTGTTATGGTTTGCTTTAATTTTATTTTCTTTCTCATTTTTTCCCTTTTTGATCTGATTTTTCTTGTGCAGCAAAATAATTGTATAAATATACATATATTAAAATACCCTATATTAGATATAACATATATATTTTACTATATTTAACATACATTGAATTACTTGCCATCCAGGGGATGAGGGAAAATTGGAACACAACCTTTTTCAAGAGTCAATGTTGAAAACATTGCATATGATTTGAAAATAAAAACTTCAATTAAAAAAGAGTTCCTACATGTCAAAGATCTGAAAATTTTTTTCATTTGTTATGATATTTTAAAAGTTCTCTATTTCGAAAAAATAAATATCACAACATAGTTTTTAATGGAAAATAAGTTTATTTTTCCATCATTTTATTTAAATATTTTAATGTATATTTTAATACTGAAACATAGAATAAATCATAAGCACTGCCCTATGGCTTTTTTATGGGCATGTAAAAAGACAAAGAGTAATGAAATAAAAGAGCCTGATCCCTCTCTTTGGAAGTGGGTCTTCTGGACTAGACCTGTCCCTGCCTATATGAGTTCAGATTGGAGGGACCCCTTGGTGGAGAGCAAGAGGACACAACATCTTAGTCCCTGGACTTAGCTTTGGTTCTAATTGTTAGGGAATACATGCACACACATGTATCTTTTTATTTATTTATCTTTTATATTATATTATATTATATTATATTATATATTATATTATTTATCTTTTAATGAAAATATGAAATAAACCATTTTAATACAACTTTTTAAAAAAGTTTCCATTCCAAAAACATTTCCAGTATGGTGTCTTAAGTAAGTATTTGTAAGTGGATTGTCTATCCTGATTCCTTTTAGGTAACTTTGCTTCTAATTTAATTAACAAATTAAATTTAGACAAAGCATTCTGAACACTATTGTGGTAAGATTAACCAAATATGTTAAGTGAAATTCTTTTCTAAATCATTTGATGTTTCTCAGACAAAGCCTCTTTCCTTCCAAGTTGGATACAAGGGTTAAGAAAACAATAATTTATGGTGTTCTTAATCATCAAATTAGCTTTAACTTCAAATACCTTTGCTATAGTGGCTATTTGCAGAATAGCCATCATTCTGTTGCTAACTCTAAGTGGCTGTCTTAGAGCAGTAAGTTATTTAAAGTGGCTAAAGGAAGGGCATATGTTGATATAGTATAAGACTTACTTTATACCACACACAAATGAAGTGGCTACCAAACAAACATGAACAAATATGCATTGATACCTCTTATTATATCTAACAGAATTGGCATTTCTTTCAAACAGTCAAGACTCTGTGAGCCCAATCAGAAATTAGAGAGGCTAGGGCAGCTCTCCTATTTAAAAAAACAAGTCCCTTGCTACTAGTTTGTTAGTCATGGAAGTTTTCTAAGAGAAGTAGTCCTGGGCCCAGTGATAGTTTTTCATTAAGTATTGGTGTCTAAGTACAGCAGCATCATTAAACCACTGAAGAAAAAGAAATACTGATACTCCTAATGTACTCTGTTATTTAGGCTCATTTGCCAGAAATAATTTTACTTAACATAAACCCATATCCAAGTCATTTCTTATTTGGAGAGAAACATGCCTAAGCTAGGATAATCCCTCATGACATCTATTCCCCAAGAAGATCTGAGGTACAATTTATAAGATCACATTATGTTAAAATAAAGTTAAAGGTTAATACTCTAGAACTGCTTAATTCCTTTTGAATCACTACTCTTAAGGACTGGGGGGAAGGGGAAGCTCTTTTAGTGACCAATATGTAACTTTGAATGCAAAAGAGAATCATCTCAGGAGGTGCAAGGCAAGAATTTTTTTTTCCTAAACAAGAATTGTTTGGTTATCACCCTTATTCTATTTCAAAGAGAAGACTTAGGAGTTTCTTAAAGCAAAAAAGTTTTAGGATGGATAGATTATTTCTTAATATTTTAAGAGGAATTTAAAAGGGGGTATGGGAATAATATGCTTCCAAATCAGATATAGTAACAGGTATTAGTGCATATCTGTTCATATTTGTTTGGTGATAAAACGCTTTGATCACAGAAGGGGAAAAAATGTCTCATAATTTCATTGTCTCCGTGTATACCTGATGATTCTGGTCGACATCACTGCAACATATTCATGACATGAATATATCAGTTAGGGTTTGAAATATTCCCTTTATATTTCATAAGCCACATAGAAAAAGAAAGAAAGAAAGAGGGGGAAGAGACAAAAAGATTGAGCCAGAGACAGAGATGGAGAGAGTGAGAGAAAATCCCCAGTCTTATCCAGGGGAAATTTTCTGAAGTTTTCAAAATTATTAATTTGTTAAGGTGGAGTCAAGAACATGATGGAGATACTGGCTCCCTTATATGCTGACTTTTTAGCATAGTTTTCTTGTTCTTCAGGGATCTCTCCCTAAAGAGAATCTAGAACTGTGTGTCTTCTTTCTGGAAGCTGGACACCAGAAGATCATGATCTCTCTTCTCTCAACATCTTACCAACTCTGCATTTCATGCAGGCTTAGAGAATTAAGTAACCAATCTCCACCAACAATGAGAGACTATAGAGGTGGGCTTTGATATGTGGTTATAAGATCAAGAAACTTTCTTTTTGTCTTTTAGTCCTTTGCTGTTAAAGACATTTATTTTTTCCACTTAATAATATTTTATTTTTTCCCAATTATGTGTACAGATAATTTTAAACATTCACTCTTGTAAGATTTTAAGTTCCAATTTTTTTCTCCCTCCCTTTCTTCCCTCCTTCTCCCCAAGACAGCAAGCAATCTGATATAGGTTATACATGTACAATCATTTTAAACATATTTCAATTATTAGTCATGTTGTGAAAGAAAAATCAAAACAAAAAAGGAACACTACAAGAAAGAAAAAAACAACAAAACGATGATGAAAATAGCATGCTTAGATCCACATTCAGTATCCATAGTTCTTTCTCTGGATGCAGATGGCATATTCCATCCCAAGTCTTTTGGAATTATCTTGGATCAATCTACTGCTGAGAAGAGCTAAGTCTTTCACAGCTGATGATACTACAAAAAGTTTTGGTCAGAGAGGAATGCAAAATGGCTTCCATTCTAAGAAGTTTTACATTCTGCTACATACATACTGGGAAAGAATCACGACTCCAAATTGGTTAAGGATTCTGAGTCTCTACTTACTTAATGTAATAATTATTTGATGTAATTTCAGACATGTAGAAAAGACCTCCTGAAGGAATAGAGAGAAAAAGATTTTTTAATTTTTGAATAGAGATTCATACATATATGGGAACCAACCTCATCATTTCTTCACCTCTTTGTTGTTCATTCATTTCAGATGTGTCTATCTCTTTGTGTTCCCATTTGGGTTTTCTTGGCAAAAATACTGGAGCAGTTTAATTGGTTTGCCCAGGGTTACACAACTAGTACATGTCTGAGGCCAGATCTGAACTCGTGAAAATGAGTCTTCCTGACCCTATCTGTTGCATCCCCTAGTTGCCCTTTCCTGACTACTAGGGCCTGCAATTTTAATAAATGCAGAAAAAGGATCTCTCTTAGCATTCTTTCCCTCTACCCCCCTCTCTTCTCTCTCTGTCTCTCCCCTCCTTTTTCTTTCATTCCTGTTTTAAGGTAAGATCTTATCCCAATCCTATCTTAAGAGCTCATTCACTTTTGTGTATTCATTGTTATCTTTTAATCTATAGAATTTATACAATTCAAAGCAAAACACTGGTGAGGAGGGAAAGAGGGAAAGGAGAAAGAAAAGTATAACTTAGGAAAAATAGGATGGTGGGAAATACAGAGTTAGTAATTTTAACTGTGAATGTGAATAGGATGAACTCTCCCATAAAACAGAAGCTGATAGCAGACTGGATTAAAAGCTAGAATCCTAAAATATGTTGTTTACAAGTAACACATTTAAAGCAGAGAGATGCATACAAAGTAAAGGTAAAAGGCTGGAGCAGAATCTATTATGTTTCAGCTGAAGTTAAAAAAAAAAAAAAAGCAGGGGTAGTGATCCCAATCTCAGATCAAGCAAAAATAAAAATAGATCTAATTTTAAAAAGACAAGGAAGTGTTGGAATCCTAGTGTTAACTCAACTTGAAACAAGGTGATAACTCAAGGGAGAAGTTAACACTAGGATTCCAACAAGGAAGGAAACTACATTTTGTATGGTAGATGATGAAGTAATATCAATACTAAACATATATGCACCAAATGATATAGTATCCAAATTCCTAGAGGAGAAATTAAGAGAGTTGCAAGAAAAACTAGGCAGCAAAATTATGCTAGTGCTCTCTCTATCAGAACTAGATAAATTGAACCACAAAATAAACAAGAAAGAAGTTAAGGAGGTAAAAAGAACTTTAGAAAAGTTAGGTATAATGCATTGGATTACCTGCCATCTAGGGGAGGAGGGAGGGGGAAGAAGGGGAAAATTTGGAATAAAAGGGTCAATGTTGAAAAATTACCCATGCATATGTTTTGTAAATAAAAAGCTTTAATAAAAAAAAGAAAAGAAAAGTTACCTATAGACCTCAAACAATATTATATAGCTCAGTCATCAAAAACATTTGGTACTAGCTAAAGAAATAGATTAGTTGATCAGTGGAATAGTTAAGTTCACAGGGACTAAAGTAATCTAGTGTTTGATAAATCCAAAGATCCTAGCTTCTGGAATAAGAATTCACTATTTGACAAAAATTGCTGGGAAAATTGGAAACTAATATGGCAGAAACTAACTAACATTGGCTAACATCTAATACCCTATACCAGGATAAGGTCAAAATGGGTTCATGATTTAGACATAAAGAATAATACTATAAGCAAATTAGAAGAACAAAGGCTAATCTGCCTCTCAGATCTGGGGAAAAGGAAGAAATTTAGGGCCAAAAAAGAACTAGACTACAATGCAAAATGGATAATTTTGTTTATATTAAACTAAAAGATTTTTGTACGTACAAAATCAATCCAGACAAGATTAGAAGAGAAGTATTAAAAAAAAAAAAGATTAGAAGAGAAGGGAAAAAGCTTTACATCCAAGGCTTCTGATAAAGGCCTCATTTCTAAAATATATAGAGAATTAACTCAAATTTATAAGAATAAAAACCATTCTTCAATTGATAAATGGTCAAAGGATATGAACAAATAATTTTCAGACAAAGAAATTAAAACTATTTTTAGGCATATGAAAAAATGTTCTAAATCACTACTGATCAGAGAAATGCAAATTAAGACAAACTTTGAGGTAAGATATGATCAGCAGGATAATTTCAGAAAGACCTAGAAAGACTTATATGAACTGATACTAAGTGAAGTGAGTAGAATCAAGAGACCATTGTACACAGAAACAAGAAAATTATTATGTGATGATCAACTGTGATGGATTTGGCTCTTTTTTAACATTGAGATGATTCAGGCCAATTCCAGTAGACTTGTAATGGAGAGAGCCATCTGCATCTAGAAAGAGGACTATCAGAACTGAATGTGATCACAACTGTTGTTTGTTTGATTTTTGTTTTTTTTCTCATTTTTTTCCTTTTTGATCTGATTTTTCTTATGGATAATATGGATGGATTATGTGGCATATGGGTGGATAAATGTGGAAATATGTATAGAAGAATTATGCATGTTTAACATATATTGGATTACTTGTTGTCTAGGGAAGGAAGGGGGAAATAGAGGGAGAAAAATCTGATAGAGTTCTATCAAAGCAGAATAGAGTTCAAAAGAAATTTGAGACATACAAAGTTAGAGTATCCCCCTCAAGTGTTCATATTGAGTATTTATATCCAACCTGTGCTAGAGTTTTCAGAGGCCATATTGGTCTGATCAACCACAGTCAGACACACTGTAAGTTGATTTTCTAACATGGTGATGTCATTTTGGTCTTATTTAAGAACAAAAGGTAACAATTAACCAATAAGTCAATTAGCAATTGATCAGCCAAACCTCAGATATTTATCCATGCTACCCATGATCCAGGTCTTTATATTTGATTTTGTCTATTTTAACAATTTTTTTCAATTACATGCAAAAACAATTTTTAACATTTTTTGTTTTTATTTTTTTTTAACTATTTCTAGTTCCAAATTCTTTGCTACTCTCCCTGCCCTCCATTCTCATTGAGAAAGCAAGCACTTGTTAAAGGTTATTGTAGTGTCCTTCTGGATATCCCTGTTGGGGCACCACAATGTAGTGTCCGAACTAGCTCTCTGGAGGATCTGGAGACCAGCCTTGATCTCAGTAGAGGAGATAAAGGAGAAAGGAGAGTCACCAGGATGATCAGAAATGGAGTCTCTGTGTGTGTCTCATTTTCAGTCTTCTCAGCCCTTAAATACCTCAGTATGATTACATCATTACATCACACTAAGTACATGCTAACTAGAGTGATTCATCATTACAGCACACTAAGTATGTGCGAACTAGAGAACCATTATCTCAATTGATAATCGCTTATACATGTGCAGCCATGCAAAATATATTTCAAGAAAAATTAAGTTTTTTTTAAAGTATGCTTCAATCTGCATTCTGATTCCATCAGTTATTTCTCTGGAAATAACATTTTATTGACATTTATCAAGTTCATCAAAACAAAAAGGGAAATTTATTTTTAAAAGAAATGAACATGAAAAATTCAGAGAATCATGGAAAGATTTAGAGGAACTGATATGAAGTGAATTAAGCATATATAGGAAAACGATATATACTCTAGCTACAACTATGTAAATAGAAAGTAAAACAAAACAGAACAGAACAAAACAATGTACAAATATAGTGATCAAACTTATCCCTGAAGACAGGATGAGAAACATTTCCTTCCTTCTTTCCTTTGCATACTTTGGAATATAACATAATTTTAGATGCCTTTAATATGTTGACAAATTGGGCTAAATTATTTTTTTCTTTTTCATTTTCATTGTTTGTTACAAGAAATTGACTAGTAAGTAAGGGAGGGGAGATTATATTTGGAAATGAAGGCATGTCAGGAATAATATCTATCGTGCTAGGATTGTTTTTCCTTAAAAGTTATTAAAAACATCTCCAAGACTTAATTGATTCCAAGGTTCAGAGGTTCAGAACACTCCGCCAGCTTCCTGGTGGCCTAAGGCCAAAAAGCTAATTCATGAAGTGTCAAAACTGCTGCAAGCCTGAAGCAATTGACCACGAAATTAAAAGTTTGTTCATATCTTTCCACCAAAAGGCTTTGTGGGTTTAAAAGAAAAATCTCATTTCTTTCTCTTACATTTTTGTGCCTCTTCAATAATAAAAACTTGAATGAAGTCATTCTGTGATTTAGTAACAGCATCCATTCTTTTTTCTTTTTTTGTATCTATTATTGTTCTTTTTTTATTAAAATTTTAATTAAAGCTTTTATAGTCAAAATATATACATGAATAATTTTCAACATTCACTCCTACAAAACCCTATGTTCTAATTTTTTCCTCCCTTCCTTCCACTTCCTCCCCCAGTCAGCAAGTAACCCAATGTGCAATTCCTCTTTACATATTTCTACAAATATTATGCTGCACAAGAAAAATAAGATCAAAAAAGGAAAAAATGAGATAGAAAATAAAATGTAAGCAAATGACAATAAAAAGAGTGAAAATACTATGTTGTAGTCCACACTCAGTCCCCATAGTCCTCTCTCTGGATGTAGATGGCTTTCTTCATCATAAGACCATTGAAACTAGTCTGAATCACCTCATTATTGACAGAGAGCCATGTCCATCAGAGCTGATCATCGTATCAATTCGCATCCCAGTTCTTAACAAAATTTGTGACAATAACCACAAAATTCCCAGAGAAGTCCTTAGATGATAAAGGTCCTTTCATAGTGACTAGTCTGGAGCACTTCTATCTTCCCTCCCTTCCCCGCTTCCCACCCCCACCCCCCTGTCAGTATCCACACCTTTTTGAGATACTGGTGACTGACTCAGCTTGACAAAAGCTCTGCAAACCTGACATTTCTCAGTTAAAAGCTTCTGGCCATTTTCTTGTAATAGATCCAATACTTTTATCAAACTAACTAGGGTCTTCCCAAAGATGTTATCTAGGCACCCCAACACTTGCAAGTAGTTCATGTCTCTAACTACTTTCTCCAAATGTCTTTGGAAAATGGAAAATACCTTCTGAGATGCCTTGGGCCATGAGTTCAAACTAGTAAAATTCAGTTATGCAGATGACAGCAGTCTTTTCCCTGTCTTCCTCTTCCATAAGAATCTGACAATAAGCACTGTGTAAGTCTAGTACAGAGAACCCTTGTCTAACTAACATGGTCCAGGACATTTTGAACTCATGGCATGATGTATTATTCCACTTTGGTTCTGTTGTTCATATAATCTACATATAAGTATTTTTTCATCTTGCTTCAATTGAATTCAATAAGTGATCCATATGGACTATTGGAAGTTGTGATGACACCTTTGACCAATACATTCTTGATATGGTCAGTTAGTGTATTAGTCTATAAACAATCATTAAGCATTTACTATTAGTCAGACACTGCTATCTGCTAATACAATTAAATAAAAAAGATGGTTCTTGCTTTCAAGAAGTTCAGTCTAACAACTTCTATGATCATCCATCATAGACAAAGGAATTTACTAAAAACATTCCTGTAAAAGTCAGGAGTCAATGAGCTAGATCTTGCGAGTACTCCTCAAGTACATCGTATGTCCCATTCATTCAGTAATAAGTCCCACCTTTTTGCTAAGTTTTTGCCTAAATCACTCTCTCCATTATCCTGGTATGAGAATATTCACAAAGTCAAATTTCTCAGGACCCTTTTCAAATATTGGCAAGCTCTTGTGAAGTTCATTGTAACCACTTAAATTCTATCATCTCATATGCCTCTGCAAAAGCTACATGAATGGTCGAAGCAGTGGGTACCAACTTACTGTCTGCAGTATTCTGTTAAAATTAAACAGAATGGAAATGGTTTTAGTTAGATATGATTAATGTTACTCCAGTGATTAATGTTATTCTAGGGACATCAGAGTCAGAGTGTTCACTGCCCTGTTGATAACCAGCAGGGAACTTCAAAATTATCTCAATGTATTCCAGATATGGATTTTTGTCACTCAATTTTTTAAGGCCAAAGTCTTTCAAAGGTTACAAAGTTATTTCACTCAAATGTATCTCATAGAATGACTGAAACACAATGGTCACTTTTGTGCCACTGTCCAGAGCAGCATAAAATCTATATCTTTGATTTTTTCCCTTATTTTTGTATATCATATGAATTTTGATGGAAATGATTTAAAAGGAAATGTGAGTGAGATTATACTCAATGCTTGTAATAATGTAATAGGCAGGAAAACTTTTCCTGGATGCATCTCCACTTCCTGAAATTAGTTCAATCATCCCTAGTTCCTACAGGCTACAAGTTAACAGACTGTGTAACAATCTTCCTTCCTTTCTTCTTTTCTTCTTTTCTTCCTTCCTTCCTCCTTTCCTTCCTTCATCCCTCCTTTCCTTCCTTCTTTTCTTTTTTCCCCTTTCTTCCTTCCTTCCTTCCTTCCTTCCCTCCCTTCCTATTTTTCTCTCTCCCTTCCTCCTTCCTTCTTTCCTTCCTTTTCCCCCTCCATCCCTCCCTTCATTCTTTTCTTCTTCCTTCCTCCTTCCTTCCTTCATCCCTCCTTTCCTTCCTTCTTTTCTTTTTTCCCCTTTCTTCCTTCCTTCCTTCCTTCCTTCCCTCCCTTCCTATTTTTCTCTCTCCCTTCCTCCTTCCTTCTTTCCTTCCTTTTCCCCCTCCATCCCTCCCTTCATTCTTTTCTTCTTCCCTTCCTCCCTCCCTCCCTTCATTCCTTCCTTTCTTCTTCCTTCATATTCCCTTTCCCTTCCTGTAGGTACTCTGACTAAAGGAATATAAACTTTGGTGTGTATGGCCATCTTTTTTTCAGTCATAACAGAAAGTAATTCTGTTTTTCTAGTTATATCCTGATGGTGCTGTTTATATATCAAAGTGGTGTGATCTCAATTATCTTTTCTCCTTGACTTTCCAGCTGGGAGAATTTTATCCATTGATCTCACTTTCATCATATTCTCTGTGAGTTTCTTTTTTAAATTTTTTACCTACAGGGTAGTTTCCCTGCTTATTTTACATAGACCACACATAAGAAGAGGTATCTGAGGTTAAATATTCTCAAGATAAATTATCTTTATTGACCTTTGCCATTTACCCACAACATTTCATCTGATTTTTCAGTCAATTATAGAATCATCATTAGTGTCTTTCCATAGTAGTCTTGGGGATGTCATTAGTAGTACTTACAGATATCATATTTAAATTATCTTGGGGTCATAAGCTAAATTTCTTTCTTGCCAACCATACCCTAAACCCAAATCATCCTGGCTCTCATTGATTGGTCAATGAAAGATCCCAAACCAAACTCTACTTGGTCTATGTTTGAGCTCTGATTGCCTCAGAATAAATGTAAATAGCAATTGTTTCTGTTTGGGGGCAGACATCCTGAGGATTTTCCCCTCCCAGATTGATTTTTAAATTAGGTACAAAAGGCAACTCTTTGCTTCATTTCTTTCTTACTAGCTTTAATCATTGAATGAATGGTTGCCTCAGTCAAACTGAAACCTGTTGAAGGCCTTAGCTTAAAAAAGCCAAGATCTCCCATTATATCCAGGGTCATCTCCAGTTGTCCTAATCTACATCAGCCCATTGGATCCTAGAGAAGAAAATGAGGCTGGTAACTTTGCACAGCCTTCCCTCACTTTCCAATTCACTTGCATGTTCTGCATTACTTCCCTGATGTCTCAGTTCTCTTGGAAAAAGGCAAACAACATAATTCCATGATGACGAGATTTCAGTTGACCAGGCTTATCCAGGGAAGGACATTATGATCCTTGGAGTTCAAACCAAGTGAAGCTGTTGATAGAAAGCAGAGTTAGAACAATAGCTACAAAGTACTTCCCCTACCCCTATAAACAGGGATGTACTCTCCCACAGATACACACAATGTTAGTGGATAAAGTAAGCACATTCATAGAATAAACTAGTAGAGAGGAACACACTTGAGCATTACATGTGTTCAAGACATCTTGTGCCTTTGGCCCCGGCAGGATCCCAATGTCTGTTTTCTTCTCTTGATATTTTTACCTGCAAATATGCAAATATTCAGAGTCTTGGACACTTTCCATCAGATAATTTATCTTATTCCTCTCTAGTAACTTTGTTGTAAACCTGATCCAAACTCTATGTATTCTTTCCCAGGAGAATAAGGGTTCCAATTCGGATAAAATTCCTGTATTGTTCCCTTATTTGCTATTGTCTACAATGAGTTATCTTGTCTCAGATCCACAGAGTCTCTGCAACTCAAAAAATCCAGCCTCAACTTGAATAAAAGAAGAGCTATCACTTTCTATGGGACTACGTACCGTGTAACTATGGTTTTTCCTACACTTGACATTCCACCACCTAGACACAAGCCTAAGGAATAGGAGGTCAGTCTGACCCAAATAAGGGGCTTAATTCTTACAGCAAGACTCTGGGGGCAGCTGGATAGTGCAGTGGATAGAGCACTGGCCTAGAGTCAGGAGAACACTTAATACTTCCAGGTGTGTGACCCTGGGCAAATCACTTAACCTCAATTGTCTCACAAAAGAAGATTTAAGCTTCTGGTGGAGATGAGACTCCAGATATATATATATCAGTTTTGTATCTCAACTGCTGTTCTATGTTATCACCTTACTCAGCAATTTTTCTACAATCTTTCCACCAGCAAAGGAGAAATGTACCAAATTCCAGATAGTGTTCCTTATCTGGATTTTGTCAGGGGTTTTGAGTGATAACAGCTCTTGATAATTCACAGGACATATCCTTAGTTAATCTCCTAACCTTGTCCTAATATAAACTATATACTACAGTATCCTTCCCCCAATGGTCTTTCAAGCTTTTTGTAATGACTCTAGCTTTCTGACCTGGATTGATATCATATAGGAGTTACCTATGGGAAACCCTATGGACATTAATACCCAGTACTCAGGCAATAGAGGTGAATAGGTAGCATAATGAACAGTGTCAGGCTTGAAGTTAAGAAGACTCATTTTCATGTGTTCAGATATGGCCTCAGATATATACAAGTTGTGTGATATTCAGCAAATCAGTTGACCCTGACTTGTAAAATGGCCTGAAGAAGGAAATAGCAAGCCTTTCCAGTATTTTTGCCAAAATAATACCAAATGGTGTCATGAAGAGTCCGACATGACTGAAACAATTGAACAATAACAATAATTGAAAGAAAAATGAACTAACCTTGTAATATTACATTATATAGACTCTATAAAGTAGTGCCTTAAAACAATTGACACGGCTTATATAAATTAGGCAAATTAGCAGCAATAATAGCAACAGCACTCCATTTGTACACTACCAGATCACTAAATAACAGTGTCAAATTTGTACCATTAATTAAACGACTTTCAAAAAAAAAAAAAAAAAAAGACTTTCATAGGCAAAGGCAACATAGGCACATAGTAGATTAGATACAATGAAGACAGAATACGTGAAAGATTAGGTGATCCCAAAGATCAATATCAGTTAATCTATAATGTAAAACCGTCTAAGGCTGTGGAGAAGAAGGCAGAATGTAGACAGTCTATTGCTAGATGAATTATTCCAAGCTTAATGGGAAGGGGTTGGGGTGAGGGTAGAAGAGTGAAGGACCTGTTTAATCCTGTTCTATCCCATGATGCTAAGCTCTTAGAACTCCTTGGGCTCCAGAAGATGAGGTTTAAGTAGGTCAGCCTTAGCTCAACTTGTCTCTTGTATCCAACTATCAATCTTTGGTTGCTTACATTCTGAATGTATGAATCCCATAGATTCTTAATGCTTTTTAATATGCAAGGTATCAACTAATAGACATTATGTTCTTTGAATGTTAAACCTTCCAAACTATCAGACCACACAGTATATTCCCTCAAATAAGGTATGTCCTTCCAATTTCTTTTATCTTTTTTATAGGTAAGATAGTGGATAGAGTACTGGGTCTGGAGTCAAGAAAATCTAAGTTCAAATCCAACTTCAGACATTTACTAGTTTCCTGAACTGTAAAGTAGCAGTAATAACAGCACCTACCTCCTGTTTTGGGATGAGAATCATGTGAGATAATATTTGTAAAGTACTTAACACAGTGCCTGATCACATAGTAGGCACTTTATAAATGCTAGCTCTTATTGTTATTTTTATTTTTCTTTGGACTGACTACTTCACCTCAACCTACTATCATACTAGCAAGTATGGATTTTCAGACTACCTTCAAAACCAATTTTCTGGATTCACACCCACTAGGTATGACCATAGAAGCTGGACAAAAGCATCAACAACTTTGTTCAGAGTTCTCTTAACACATCTTCATTTGTGGACTGCCAGGGAAGTTTGGTTATCCAGGAAAAATCCTTGATCTGCTTTCTATTGGGGACCAAATCAAAAGTCTTTGATTTTGAGGGGAAATGCTCTTGGGTTTAAGTTGTCATATTGACTATTGGAAGGAAAGCATCTGTTTGCAAAGTTGCAGGATATGAAATAAATCCACATAAATCAACTGCATCCCTCTATATTACCAACAAAGCTCATCAGGAAGAGACAGAAAGAGATATTCCATTAAAAATCATTAAATTTGGGGCAGCTAGGTAGCACAGTGGATAGAGCATCAGCCTTGAAGTCAGGAGGACCTGAGTTCAAATGTGATCTCAGGTTTAATACTACTTGGCTGTGTGACTCTGGGCAAATCACTTAACTCCAATTGCTTCAGCAAAAAATAGAATAAAATAAAATAACTAAACAGTAAATATGAAGAAAGGTGAATATGGGTTTATGTTTTGATCATAGTCTATATGTCTTCCTTTTTCTGCTTATTTCATTCCTTCTTGTCTCTCCATTCCTCCCTGTATTTCATATTCAGTATTTCTAAAATTTTCTTCACTTAATTTATTAAAACTTCCTGATTTTTTTTTTTGTTTTTGTGGCTCTATGACTGTACAAGTTGCTTAATTGACCAGAGGGTTTTCTACATCAGTGAGGACCAGAGGCCAGATCCTTAGCTTCTCTTTCAATTTTTTGTTTTTCCATTTCCCAGGGTATTTTCCCCTCTTTTCTTCAGAAGTTCCATTATTTATAATTTAAAATAAAAGAGAGAAAAAATGTATTGAGCAAAACTAACCAAAACATAGAAAAAAATCTGACAAAATAGGAACTTCTACATATCCATGGTCCTCTATTCCTAATGGAAAACAATATATGACAACAGTGAGGATGAAATAGACTAGAGGGGGAAACCAAACTCGTCCCCAGATACAGAATAAAAATGTGAATTTCATAAATGTATTTAGTAAATACATTTATTATCTGTTTTCTATCTGCAGAGACTGTGTTAAGGCTGAGGCTACAAATACAAAACCTGATGGTCCCTGCTCTTAAATAGTTCACATTTTAATGGATCCAGCTTCAATTCACATGAAAAGGTGCTAATACTGCAGTGGAAAAGCAAATGGTTACATCTTCTTTATGTCATTTCTACTGATAAAATAATAAACATTTCTGATGCTGAACCATTTGACAGTGTCAAGGAATTTCTTGGGGACTGAACAACAGATACTATGTACAGTGTCAAAGAAGCTGGGATCCATCTCCATAGAGACTGCAGGAACCGTTGGTCTAGGGGCCCCTGATGTTTTCAAGGCTCTTGGCTTCAGGATCCAGAACTTCTAAGGGGAAGTCTTTGTGAAGGTTGACTGTTTATGTTTAATAAATGGACTTGCAAGTACAGTATATAGCACAAAGTTTGGCCTCAAGATGGCGCCATGATGAAACCAAGAATCGTTTGAATTTAGTATCTAAGTGAAAAAGCGGGGCTTTTGGGCAGCTAGATGACCTTTCCTAACTGTTTGACCTTGGCCAAGACACAACCCCAATTGCCTCAGGGGGGAAAAAGCGGGGCTTTGGTTTAATTGATTTTGAAAATAAAATGCCCAATTTTAATTGCACAGAATTGAAATATTTTTCCACACAAAAAAAAATATAATTATGGGAGGTTGTAAAGGAACTGGAATCCATACGAGACCGTGCTGCTAGGAGAAACGTAAGGAGGTTAGGAATCCTAGGTTAGGAATCGCTGAGCTAATGCCCACCTGGAAGCTTGTGATCTTCTATAGTTTAATCAGGTCTAAGCGTTTCACATCATGCCACCAAAAACATAAACAGTCAACTGGAAGGGTGCGGGCTGGAGTCTATAAAATGCGTGCTGTCCGCTCAAGATCTGAATTTCTATATGGATTATCTAAGTGTAATTTGTGGAAGAACATGTGTGATCTGTAGAATCTTATTCCTCACCTAGGGAAGACTTTGATTTTTGTCTGGAGCCAATATATTCAAGAGCGAAAGAGCTCTTTAGATGCAATCAAGCTGAGATTCCGATCAAGAGATTCCAATTTAATTCAAGAGGAAATTTACTAAAGTCTTTTAAGAAATAAATCGAAAAATAGGGACATATTGAGGACTTGCTTTCTTTTACTCGTCTACAAGAGTTTTTCTTTCTTCCCCCTCAAATTGATTGGAATCGCGAAACTCTCAAGAAGCAGAAATATTGCCTTACATCTTCAAAGATCTCTTACCAACTTTACCCCTCTCACAGGCATACAGCATTGAATCATCATTCTCCCCACCATTTATAGATATAAATGTCCCTATATGTTGTATCATAAAACGTCTGTTGAAAAATCGTGAGAAGAGGAAAAGGATGGAGCCAGGTATTGAAAAGCTTTAAATGTTAAACAATGGAGTTTACATTTGAACCCAGGGGTCCACCGAAGTTTATTGAGGGTGGAGGGGTGATATGGTCATTTTTTCCTTTCTATTCTGTCTCTTGGTCATTTCATCAGCTTCCAGGGATCTAGTTAACATCTCTGACTCAGAGGACTTTCCAGTGTATCTATCCAACCCTCCTTACTTTCTCCGAATTCTTTTCCCATTTCACTGTCGAATGTAGGAATAGGCACCAGGACGAAGAAACCTACTGGGACATGTTCCCAGAAGGGCAATATTGTAGAACTGAGCTTTTCTGGGACGTTCTTGCTTTGCATTCCGTTGGGGAAATCATCATCTGTTTTTTTCCTGCAAGAAAGATTCGATTATAGAAAGCTTAAATTCAGGTCTGATTTTTATTCTCTCCATTTCCTTTTCTTATTTTTTTGTCACCAGGGTTGATTTGGGGGTTACACTGCTGTCGGAAAGCATGAATAGAGAAGCAAAAAGGGCCGGGAAGCGCCCGCGGGTCTCGGATCATCCCGGGATTAGAACCCCTGAAGAGACGATCAGAAGGGAGTCGCATGACAAGCGTACGAAGGAACCGCTGAGCTAAAGCCGGCCCGAGTGCGAGAGCCCTTTTTTATGCTTAAGTAGGTAAAATGCATCACGTCATCAAGCAAGGACGGAACTGCGAAAAGCAAAAAGAGGGAAGTGTGCGGGCACATATATACACGCACGCGCGCGCACACCCTACGCTAATAAAAGAAAGTAGAGTACTACTGCTCGCTTGTGGGCCCACAGGAAAACTACCTCAAATTTTGGCCACTTTTCAGGTCACAAACCTCTCAAAACTGTAGTGCACAAGCACCCATCGATGATTATTTTCACCAATCCGAAGTAATTTAATCAGAAAACAAATAAAGTGACAAGAGAAATTTTCTTATTAACATAAAGAGTATTTCATGGAGTCAGGAAAACCCTGAGTTTATATCCTGTCTTAGTTTCAGTTATCCAATGTGTAAAATATAGAAAATAAGAGTACCTATCCCCCAAGGTTGCTGTGAGGGCCAAATAGAATTATATGGCGGATTTTGCAGCTCTAAGCTGCTACAGGATAGCAAAGAGGTATAGTGAATAAGAGAGCTAGACTTGGAGTCAGAAAGACTTCACTTCATATTGGACCTCAGACTAATTGTATGACCCTGAGGCAAGTCACTTAACCCAAAGCCTCAGTTTCCTCATCTGTAAAATGACCTGGAAAAGAAAACGACTAAATCCTCCAATATCTTTGCCAAGAAAACCCTAAATTGGGGTTACGAACAAGTTGGATATTTTGAAAAAATTGGGTTTTTTTTTGCAAAACTTAAGGCATAACGTAAATGCTATCTATTATTATTAGGCCCCTACCCCTCACAAATTACTAAGCGAGGGTAAGGCTCAAGTGAAAAAAACAGGAGACAAAGGAACAAAAAAGAATGGGCAAATGCTAGAAACAGAGTGGCTAGCACGGAGTTGGAAAGCAATGAACATGAAGTGAACACAAATATCCAGTGGAGGGCAAATCATTGGCAGTGCCACCAGCATCGTTTGGTGACATCATGGCGACGCTCTCTTCAGGACACCTCCGTTGGTCTTGTGGCTTTCCACGGCTTCTTTTTTCCAGCATACTGGACTTCAGCTCTTCAGAGCCATCTACAAGATCCTGTGTTCCCATCTACTGAATTATGGGTGCTAAAGGAATCCTTTACATGAGTAGTTATGATAGCTATTTTGATATGTGGGAGAGGTGGAGTACTTATACCTAACCAAGGAAAGCTAACAAAGCCCTTTTGAATGCTTTTAGGTTAAAATTTTGTGTTCTTTGCTGCTTCACCTCTGATTAGAATCCCAGTGCCTCAAACCTATTTCAAGGACTCTGAAAAACACCCCACAGGGAGCAGTAAAAAGTGGCGATGAAGCCCATCCCAGTAAATGATAAAACATGTCTTTACTATATGCTAAACTCTAGGGATTCAAAAAGAAATGCTAAAATAATCTCTGCCCTCAAGGAGCTTACATATTAATAGAGGGCAGCCTCTCTGTCTGACATACAAATCATTCTGACAAAAAAAAAAAAATAGCTAATTGAAGTATGGCTAGCCCTCCACCCTCCTAGTTTACACCTCTTCCTTTAATGACATTGATGCAATCCAACTTCCTAAGTGCAAAAATAAAAGCTCAGCTTTAGCCCTTTTTCTTTTAGTGACTTTTAAACAATCTCTCTCTTAGTAATTTATCATTGATCAAATCCCAGAAAGTTAGACCTGCGGACCCTTCTGGGTCTTTTTTTTTTTTTTTTTTTTGGTGGGGTGGGGTGGGGTGGGGGGAGGGTATTTTTAAATTATTCAGTTCGGTCCAAGGCTTTGTGATCCCACGTGAGGTTTCCTTGACAAAGATACTGGAGTGGTTTGCCATTTCCTTCTCCAGCTCATTTGACAAAGAACTAAGGTAAACATGATTAACTGACTTGCTCAGGATCACATGGCTAGTGTCCGAAACCAGACTAGAACTCAGAAAGATGAGTATTCCAGACTTCAAACCTGGCACTCTTTTTTATTTTATCACATCCTGAATGGTGGGTGTGGTTAACAAAGAGAAATTGGAACATTGATGGAATTGTTTCCTAGGGCAGGTAGAAAAAAGGCTCATATAAAGATCAGTTTAGCTCCATGATCCCATCCCTGTCGGAAATCCTAGTCATGTCCCTGAGATTAAATTTTCCCTATAAATTTGCTTATGCCCATGCCATATTTATTGCTCTCCTTTGGATCAGTGTGCCACAGCACACTGCCTAGTGATGTCCTTTCCCTTAGGCCTCCCCCATGCCTGGAGTTGTCTCCTAACTCACCATGTTTTAAGTTATCTTTTCTCTCTTGACCCCACTTCTCTTTATAGCTAACTAATTTTCTTGGAGTACTAAGTCCCTTGTAGGATTTAGCCTGACATCTAAGGGCATACCCCAACCTCATGGAGTACTCCCTTTCTCCTGGGTAATTGTGAGTTCCACTAAGAAACTTGTCTTTTATATGCTCTCCCACTCTTTCATATTTACCATTCCTGGTATCTACTGTATCCCATCATTTTGTCTAACTTCTTCCCCTAAACAAACCTGCCTTTTGTCAAAGGGAATGGCCATTGTGAATTCTTCACATGATTGAACCCTAACATTTGGTGCTTTTCCTATAGCACATCGCCTGGTGTCACATCATTTGCTATATCAGCTATATCATAACATCTGCAAAAGGAAATTACTCTCTTGATTGGGACTGATGTCTTTTTTTTCCCCTCACTATTCAGCTGTAAAATGAGAATCACTTGATATCCTCTAAAGTCCCTCCCTCTCATGATCTCTCGCTCCCTGCACACATACTGTTTGACTTTGTTGGATGAGAGGATAAAAGATCAAGTCAAAAAGTCAGTCCTTCTCAGATTTAAAGGCCGTCTCCCAGGCAAGAGAAACACCATATTCTGCAGAAGAAAAAAAAGTTTCTTAATGGAGATCTTAATGGAGATTCAGGAATCTAAAGTCTAACAAGGGCAATGCTACAAATACATTCCATGCTATGGCTAAATAAGTCTCTCTTTATTAATTGTAAGATGAATCATGAGCATCACATTTTGTTCCAACCTCAAACCTCATTTGTCAGATTAGGCTTCTCAATAAGGATGGCCCACAACAGGGAGCCAGTATAATTTATTGAATCAGAGATGACATGAGGAGATCCCCTCATTAGGAAAATCACTTTGACAGGTAAAAAAGAGAAAAGAGGCTTAAAGCAAAGAGGTCAAGTTAGAAGCTATTGAAATAGTCCAGGAGAGAGATGATGAGAGCCTGAACTGAAGTGAAGACTGTATAAGTATAAATAAGGGGACTTTGGATAGATACATTAAGAGAAATGTTAATATCTGGCAACTGCTTTGAATGTATGGGGTGAGTAAAACTGAGGAATCAAGGATGATGCTATTTCAAAACTAGATGACTTAAGAAGACTTAAAGCCAGCATATCTGAAAGTAGAGGTCTCATTTCCATTGAGGTGTATTCCAAGAGACAAGCCAAGGCCAACCTCAAAGTCAAGAGAAACACACAGTGATTGGGGCTTGTTCTAGGCCTGATTCTTCAGAACTTGGGTCAGGGCTGCAGATAGAAAGGCTTAGCCTGAGACAATTTCCCAACTAGTCCTATAAAAAAAATGATACCATGATTCAGCCACCCATCTTCTCCTAAACAAAGAAAGGCAAGACTGTGACATCTGGATTGCAGCAGACCTAATTCTGATAGGATAGAACCTGGTACCATGGCAGGAGACAGAATCTGTGCCTATCAAAGTTCATGAATGTGCAAGCCTATAGGTGAGTCCCAATCAATAAAATTGGGCTGAAATTATTAGTAAACAGAAGAAAATTCCTAATTCAAAGTACACTATAGAGTAAGAGAATCCCAAAATGAGCCTCAGAAGAAAATTAGCAATAGAAACCCAGGGGAAAAAAATGAAATAACTAGAACTCACTGGATTCAAAACAATATGGAAAGGCAGTTATGAATTAAAGAAAAAAAATGAGCAAAACTAGTACAAAACTATGACTTTAAAAGACATGATGAAACATCTCCCATCTCTTGACAAAGAGGTGACAAACTAGAGATACAGAATGAGATATATCTTCTCAGACAAGGACAATGTGTTGAAAACCAACATATATGTATATGTGTGTCTACATGTACACATAAACATATATACATATGCATACATATATTTTTATGTATACACTTTACAAGGTAGGGTGGGGAGTTAAAAACTACAAAACATTTTTAATGCTTAGAATGATAGAGAAACCAAGAAGTTTGATTACAATTTTGTTATACATGTGTATATACACACATACATATGTACACATGCACATGCATGTATGGGCACACTGTGAAGTGTGTGTGTATATGTATATATACAAATTTTACATAATTCAGTTTCTTATGAGACTTATTTTGTGCTTCTTTTGTGTTGAAATATCTGTTGATAATTCTTTAGTTCAATAAAAAAAATTTTAAAAAACCAAATAAATGCCTTGGGGTCTAGATATAAAGGGTAAAATTGTCTACTCATAATTGAAATTTGACATATAATGAACCACTGAGCTAAAGGCAGGTTAAACACGAACTATCTCTTCCAGTCTAATGTGTTCTTGGGACAAATGATGCAAAAATATCCACCTGCTTTAAATCATTTAGGAATCAGTGTGGATAAGTTCTTTCACCACTCATCCATGAGCCTGAGAGCCTAGTCCAAACTTCTGCATTTGATACACATCTACTTTCTAAAGTTGGTTACAGATCTCACTTTAACTGTTTCATTAGATTGGGATAAAATCCAGACATAAATCCAAGTAGGAAACAAGGGCAATGAGAGAACATATCACAAGCATATTCAGGCAAAGATCAGACTGAAAAGATCATTTGTAATTGGAGTGGGGCTAGAGCAAGGAATTCTGACTGAGAGGAATGGGAATCTAGCTCTGGCACAGAAAGAAAAACATAATTTTGAGTAAAAGCTCGTTGGTTCCATTTTACTTTTTAGGGGGCTTGTAAATACACTAATAATAAGTTTATGTCCCTATACGTTTCCACACCCAGAACTACGGTTTCTACAAAAGTTGACCCTTAACAATTTGTTTGGAGTCCTTTTGGGGTGAGGCAGCAAGGTATACAAAAAGCAATGGATAAGGAGTTAGATGATTTGAGTTCAAAACCCACTTCTCCTTACACCTGAGTGATCTTGACCAAGTCATTTACCTTTTCTAAATCTGTTTCCTTATATGAAAAATTTGGACTTATTTGGACTATGCTTAAGATCCTGATATATTCCTTCAAAACTTGTCTTCAATTACCTTTGGCATTATAAAGATAAATCTTTGAATTCTCCGGGATCCTCTTTCCCCTACTTCCATCTCATCTTCAGCATGACAATAAATTGGGATTTTCTTCCTAGTTACCAAAATGTGACTATTGGACTTTTAGTTCTTTCATTTTAATATGAAGTTTTATTCTATCAGTCCTAATAAGTCATATTCAAACTAAATATAAGTTTCATTGCAGAATCCTATGTTGCTTTATCTCCTCTTTGCTCTTTATACTGTTGTTGTAAACTGGTAAAGGTAGTCTCTTCCTATGTATTAGTGGAATACTAGGAAAGAAAGTAGTTATCATAGCTTAATGGCCTTCTCATCCAGTTTTAGTTGAACCTAAAGTTTTAGTAACAAACTATACGATCTACAGCACAAAAACTATTTCAAGTTTCCTGAAATCTTTCCCAGTTACCACTAGCAATCCAGGTGACTCCTGAAACCTAATACTAATTTCAGCCTCCTACCTCATGACCCAGAGACCCCGCCTTCTGGTCTTGTGGAATCAAGATCTGGGGAAAAAAATTGCACTTAGGCAAGAGGATAAAATCACCAAGAATTTGAAAGTAAAATTTAGTTATACTGCACATCACACAGTGAAGTTGGTGTTGTTGATGAAAGGATAATCACTAAAGCAGTCTTGAGAGGAATGGGTTAGCTACTAGGCCTGATAATTTAAAGCTCTAAGGATATCACTAAAGAAAGATCTTTGCAAGAAACTGAAGTAGCATTCACCTTCTTATTTAAGGAGTCAAAGAATGTAAGGAGAACTAAATAAAAGTTCTGCCCATATCTGGTCCCTCTGTTCCTCAACAGGATTAGGGTAGGTCTCCTGATATTCAGCAAAAGTATAATTTTGGAATCTGAGTTTATTGTCAGTCACAAATATACATCCAGATTCTGGCCCCTAGGAAACTACAGAATGAGAAAAATTCTTTTAATACTTGGACACTGCTAAAAGGACAGAAAAATTGATAACCCTAAAGCTAAAATCCTATGGAAACCTTTACCTTCTGGAAGCTTAAGACCTATGAAAAGGGATGAGAGGACATGAACTGAAAAAAGATTACATTGAAAAAGAACCAGCAGAACATGAAGCTGATTTTTGTGATCTAAAGGGATGCCACACAGACTCACTTTATTTGGTTCCCTGTTGGTACAAGTTTGTCCTTTTGGAATTTGGGTACACATTTATTACTGTAGATGTAACTCATACAGGGCTTCAGGCAATGATTAGGCACATTGGAAAGTTTTGTTTACAGGTACTGATGCTATAAATCTGAATCAGAAGAGCAAAGCAAGAATAAACACTAGTTCCCCCCAAAATAAAAAATAAATCTGCCCTTCACTATGGCAACAAAGCAAGTCAGTTAACAGACTTTACTAGCATCCTGTCTTAAGTGTGCCAGCCTGACTTATGAAATAGGTATGAGATGGAATATTTATACCACTAGATCTCATTCTCACGTGTAGGAAATGGGGGAGGAGAGAAGAAAGAAATGGGGTTTGGTGGGAGGGAGAATGCTGATGGAAAAACTTTTGCAGTAGATTCTACCTACTGTCTCCTCTCTTCCACTGACTCACCAGATAAACCATTCCACTCAAAACCCTCCCCAAAGGGAACTAACTCCTTAATGTCCCAGAATCCAAGATCCTTCCAAGTCCATTCCCCCCACCCTCTCAATGAATGTTTTAAAATGTTTATCCTTTCATGCTGCTCACCTGAGGATCAGAAGTCTTCATAGCTCTGCCTGCTGAAGCTAGTAACGATTTGACCCCAAAAGCAGTACTGAGCAGGTAAGCTAAAAGTCAGGTGTACAGTGACTCTATTAGAAGTCAAAGAACAGAACAATATTGACTATGAGAGAATAAAGCTGAATCTGAAAGTGGGGGGAAAAAAGGCTGTAGCACTCATACAGAAATTTAAGATTGGGCTCAGTGTGAAAAAGAGCAAAGATCACAAAAGAAAGATGATATATCCAGTTCTACCATGAGAAATAGTTCCAGCCAACATACTTTTTTCCCTTTAATTATATATGTTAGTTTATCCCTAGGCACACACAAAATCCCACACTGGGGCTTTTTGCATCAGTTAAAACTCATATTGGAGCCTAAATACAAGGAAGACAAAAACAGAGTAATTTTCATCTAAGATACACAAATTAAAAAGCTAAAACAGCCCAGGACTAAATAAAAGATCAAATAACTCATCAGAAACAAACCACAGCAAACACTCATCCATTTAATTCCCCATTACATGCTCTAAAACAAGCCACAGGAGGTGCCCGCAGCCTAAGACATCAGTAATGAGAGCAGCTGTGGCCTTATGGCTTGGGCTCCAGTCCTCTATAGGAATTCTTCATGCACACACACACATACACACACACTCACAAGTACCTGGCAGAACACTATATGTGCACACACATGGCCACAGAACATTAGGAGTAAACAGCCAGAACACTGGAGGTGTAAGGTGAGGTAGGGTACAGAAGGCAGGGCTCGAAGAGAACAAAAGCAGAAATTTGGGTAATTTTATGGTAATCAGTGTGGGAGGGAGAAGGGAAAAGGATGGTTGCAGGAAGAGCTTCGGGGAAGCAGCTGATGAGTGGGAGGTTTCTGTTTTATTAGGAAGTTAGGACAGATGAACTGCAGCTCCATTAAATATGAAAATTAGAGGGCTGGAGCCCAACTTCTCCAGATCCTGGCCACACTCTGGCTGTAAGGGAGAGAAACAAATTCTTTTCTTCCCTTCACATGTCAGGTCTTTGAAGAATTTCCCCAATTGCCTTGGATATTAGTGATCCCACAGAGTCAGGCTTGGGAATAAGACAAGTTCAGAGGGAATCAGTAGCTTTTTTTGGTGGAGCCAAAGCCAGAGAACCCCATAACAGCTGCCATCTCATCATCCTCCTCAAATGTCAAGTCCTCCTCTGCCCGTCGCTTCTTCTCCTTCTGTTTCTCCTTCTTGTAGGCTTTGGCCTTCTCTTCCTACAAAGAGCCATGAAGAATCATTTTAGTTTTCCTAATAAACAGCAGCATCATGAAGCGTCAAATCAGGGCCCAAAGTAAACTGCAGTATCTCAAAGGGAAGAACAGTCACCATAGATATTTGTCTATGAATAACCTATCAGAAATTCCCACCTAACTTAAGACAGACCCAAATGGCTTTCAAGATTCTTTTTTTCCTACTGGCAGGAGATTTACCAAAATGATCACATACATGGAACAAGTTTCATTTCCTTTATTTCAAACTTCTGTTCACTTCAACATCAAAAGAGACCACTAGACCAAAAGCACTAGAAATCAGGAGTCAGAATTAAATTTTCTGGATCAAAGGGTTCATTGCTAAAGGACTAGTGTTTTCCCTGTGAAACATAAGCAAGTCAGGAAGATGGTACAAGAACTGAGGTTTACATGTTGTAGCCTGGACCTATTGATTTCATTCCTCATTTCTGGGTTTAGAAATCATAAAAGGCAATCGGGAGGGAGGGGAAGGATATATTCTTTAGGAGATATCCATTTTACTTGATGTTGACAGAAGACTGCTTCTCAGTGGTTATAAAAGTTACATTTTATGGAAGTCTCAGTTTGGCTTCAACCTTACCTCCTCTCTGAGTTCTTTCATCCTCTCCTCAAAGTCATAGTCCTTTTGTTTTTCTTCCATCTTTTTCTTATTCACTTCAAAGCGTTTCTTTACCTGGTCCAAAGTGGACCGTTCCACACGCATCGACATGCCCAGATTCCGCTGATCTGAGGGGGTGAAGTATGTAACAATTATTTTTCCCTCCAGCTCCTTACTTCCCTAGTTTCCTTCATATCCCCCTTCTCTCCCCTACACTTACTTCCATTACCCCAAATTACGACCTTAAGAGTATAGACTTAAAATAGGAAGAGATGTTAAATATATTTTGCTGTCTAGAAAAACAATTAAAAATATTTTAGTTCTGTTTCGCTTTAATCCCTTCTCCTGTCTTACCTAACTTTTTTATAGTCTTCCTAAGCAACTCTCTCATTTTACAAATGAGGAAAATGAGGTCCAGAAAAATGAAGTTTTTTGTCCACTGTCATTCAGCTAGCTAAGTAGTAAAGCTAGGATTAAAACTCAAATCTACTGTCTCCAAATTAAGTACTGCTGCCACATTAGCATGATGCCTCAATAAACCCTTTCCAATTTATCTCTCCACGACCAATATGGTTTCAGAAACAAGAGGAAATTTTGCTGAAGGCAGCTTCAGGGACCTCTTCTGTTCTTGCATCTAGCAACTTCAAAAAACAAGATGGAAGTGTCTATATTTGGGCAATGAAACTGAATGGCTGGGAAGATATGCTAATTGTATTGTAGAACAAAAGAGTATGATGTACCTCATGAGCTCCATAAACATCTACTGATGAGGAGAAAGGAATTCCCTGTGCAAAGGCAAGAAAAGCATCTACTCTGAGCCTCCAGCAAGAGCTGTGGGGATCCCCAAAACCCATTCCCAATTTCCTCATTCCTTACGTTTCTTGCCATTGATGTGATCCAAGAAGTTGATGGAGTCTTTCACTACACAGTCACAGACATTGCAGTAATACCTACACAAACAAGGAAATATTTATTATTTGAGCTTTCTGAAATGAAAACATGTCTTTGTCCTTTACCTAACTGAAAATTTTAGGTCAACAGTTCCTAATTTTTTTATTTCCTGGACATCCCAAGATCATCAGGAAAAAATGCTAAGAGAGAAGTTCCTAAGTAGGCAGGAGAGTATAGTTGCTATCTATGGCCAGTTCCTACAAAAATCTTCCACATCCCAGGAAATAAGTATGGTGACAGGCCTGGGGTCAGGAAATCCTTAAGAAGTATTGGTCAGCCCTTATCTCCTTTATACTTCAGCCATGAATTAAGGAGAGATCCTTATTAATGTGATAAAGCTCCAGAGCTGCCAGGAGGCCTGAATCCTCAAGATCTAAGGAGTTAATAGCAATCATGACCCCTAAAGTCCCACCATTCCAAACCCTAGAGATATTCCCCAAATATTTTTCTTATTAATATCACATTTCCAGACCCATCACTGCAAAAAAAAATCAATTCCAACAGTCTTCAACTTAGTTGACGGTCAACCAATCCATAACAGTCTATCAATAAGTTAATTTTATTATAGAAAACTCTCCCCAAAACCAAACTGAAATTACCCTACTAACAGTTACTACTGATCACTCATAGATCCTGTGCTTTGTGGTAAAGTAAGAGGCTACTCACCCTCCCATTTCAGATTGTGGGGTGGTCTTGGTGATAACAATAGTCTTTCCCAGCTTAGACTCCAAATCAACCTTGTAGTCTCTGTGTCGCAAGAGCTCCCGCTTGACAGGCTGCACTGGTTTTCCTGAAATAAAAGTTGATATTTCTTGAAATAAAAGTCAATGAGACCTGGCCAGAAGGGAATGAAAAAAACTATGGTTCCTTTCAATGAAAGTATTTTTCACTTAGGAATGAAGTGTAAAGCATGTATCTCGGTACATTCAACAATTTAATTTCATTACCCCTTTTCTCCAGATTCAAGTGCTGCAAAAAATTTACTATACTTGGTGTCAATCTGGGATCCCACAGAATCCCAGAAAGTCTAATGACAGACATCAGGGGGGTCTATGAACTTAGGGGAAAAAAAGTAAATGTAATCATTTCCTTTAGTTATACATGATTTAAAAAACAAAAACTACAATATTGAGAAGGGATCCATGACACACAAGAAGATTAAGAAGTCCTGCACTACACACAAAATACTCCTCAAAGATATTGACTAACTGACCAACTTTCAACTCCCTAAGAAATAGACTGAAGAGGTAAGAATGAGTTAAAGAAAAAATAACAACCATTTCTTCCCCAATTCAGGGAGAGACTTCAAAAGCAAAAGATTGTAAATATTGTATTAAACTGAAATATTCTGTAAATTGCCAGGGAACTAATATTTTAAAAGTCACTGGAGATATTTCAGTAATACTTTGCAAATCTTTCCAAGATTTTTTAAAATGAGCCTCTTCATTATTTCTTATAGAACAATAATATTCCATTACTTTCATATGCCATAATTTAGCCATTCCCCAACTAATGAGCATCCACTCAATTTCCAATTCTTTGCCTCCACAAAAAGAGCTGCTACAAACATTTTTTGCACATATAGATCCTTTTTCTTTTTTATGATTTCTGAGATACAAACCTACTAGTGACACTGCTGGATCAAACTTTATCAGTTTGACAGCCCTTTGGGTATATTTCCAAATTGCTCTCCAGAATAGTTGAATCAGTTCACAACTCCACCAACAATTCATTAAGTGTCCCAGTTTTCCTACATTCCCTCCAACATTTATCATTATCTTTTCCTATCACCTTAGCCAATCAGAGGTGTCAAATGATACCTCAGAGTTGTCTTAATTTGCACCTCTCATCAATAGTGATTTAGAAAATTGTCTGTTTGTATCCTTTAGGGAATGATTTGTATTCTTATAAATTTGGCTCCATTTTCTATATACTTTAGAAAGAAGGCCTTTATCAGAAATATTGGCTGTAAAAATTATTTCCTAGCTTTCTGCTTCCCTTCTAATCTTAGCTGCACTGGTTTTGTTTGTTCAAAACTTTTTTAATTTAATGTAATCATAACTATCTATTTTGAATTTCATAAAGTTCTCTACTTCTTATTTGGTCATAAATTCCTCCCTTCTCAAAATATCTGCTAGGTAAACTATCCCTTGCTTTCTTAATTTGCTTAGCATGTTACCCTTTACACTTAACTCATGTACCCATTTCAAACTTATTTTGGTTGGGGTATGAAGTCTATGCCAAGTTTCTGACGTACTATTTTCCAGTGTTCCCAGCAATTTTTGTTAAATGAGCTCTTATCCCAGAAGCCAGAGTTTTGGGATTTGTTAAACAATAGATTACTACAGTCATTGACTATTTTTTCTAATCTATTCCACTGATCCACCACTTTTAGCTAATACTAAATGGTTTTGAAGAATACAGCTTTATATTCAAGTTTTAGGTCTGACTTCAGTAATACTTTGAAGGAAAACTTCATTGATTCAAGTAATTTAATAAAAGCATAGATCAAGCAATCAACTAAGCACAAGTATTGAAGCACCTACCACATTATAATATCATGTGGTAATGGGGATTAAAAAAGGGGAAAAAAAAATCCTGCCTACAAGGAGGCTCACACTTCATTAGGAGATGAAATACACCCAACCTCACTACCCCCTACATACTTACATACAAAATATAGTACAAAGAGATACTAGAAATTCTAACAGGAAGAGATAAACAGAGAGAGGACTTTATGCAAGAGAATTAGAAAGCTTGTGCAAAGGCCTAGAGCTGGGAGATGGAATATTCTATTTTAAAAAGAACAGGAAGGCCAATTTGGTTGGACCCTAGAATCTATATCAAACAATAAGCTTAAAAAGGTAGGCTGATATTAAATACCAGAGGAATTTATATTTGATCTAAGATGTAACAGAGAGCAACTAGGGTTTGCCAAGCAGGGAAGTAACTTGTCAGATCTAAGCTTTAGAAATATATTGGCAATGGTATGGAAAATGGACTGGAAAGGGTAAAGAGATTTGAGGTATTTGCAATAATTTGGGAAAGAGATGATGAGGGCTTGATGTAGAGTAATAGCTGTGAAAAGAAATATGAAGACAGATACATGAAATTTCAGGGTTAAAGCTGACAAACTTGGCAGCTTATAGGTACTTTATCAATAGGATTGAAAATGAAAACTAATAAAGCTTGTCAGGAAATAGATAAAAGGTGCATGCTAGATGCAATAAAGGTATCACAGTACCCAGCTGAAGTGTAAAAGGGAAAACTTGACTGAATAATCCAGTTGTGTCAGCAAAAAGGAAACAAATCCCCAAACTCTTAAATTACTCAAAGAACGTGTTTCAAAGATTAAGTGTAATTCACAGGACCTATACTCACAATTTTTACTACACAGAGCCCTGCTTTTCAAATAAGCTAACTGATGTTTCTAGGATGGGACATAAACCTTATCTCAATCCAAAGATTTTTCTGTATATGAAGGTGGAGAGGAACGTCCACAGTAGTAAATCACACTATCAAACTTGTATTTCTGAGCTCTAAAATTTCCCTGCCTTAAGGCAACAACAAAAGAAAGAAGGCAAAGTAAAAGGCAAGAAACCATAGATTAAGAACTGAGACCTAAAGAGGTGCTCAAATGCCCAAGAATCAGCAAGTAATAGCAAAGACTAGAACTAAGATTTCCTAATTCACTAAAATATTTCTTCAATCCAATCCTCTGCATGCCTAGAGAAAGTAGAAAATTAAACTCACCATCTTTTTTCTCTCTTTCTTCATTAAGTCGTTTTTCTGCAAGTTTCTCATATTCGTCTTTGTCCCACTTTCGGCGGAAATCCAGGTTTTTAGTCTGTCAAAAAGGAAACATTTATGGGATTTTCTGTTAATCTCCTAGGAAATCCTAGTAGTTGGTAGTTTTTCAGTACTCAAGCATAAAAAATATACAGCACTGTTTTAGCTTAGACCGTGGTTCTTAAAGTCTGGAATATAAGTCCTCCCTCCCCTTCTCCAACTTGTTAAATATAATCGGTAAAGCAAGGATCAAAAGTCGTCTCTTTCTAAAGATCTTTCATCACTCTCCATGTCCTCAGAAAACACAAAGCAAGAGTCATCCAATAGTATGTATTATGATTGGATTGACATCTTATCCCCGGACCAGACAGTAAGCTGCACAAGGCCACATAATTTGATGTGAACTTTCTATTTGCTCCAGTGCTTGGCACATATTATATACAGTAATTGCTTAATGAAGGCCCATCTTGTTTGCTTATGTGACCTATAGGCCTTCAGGAAACCCAAGGCAACCCCAGGATTGAGATGCCCGTGCACCGCAGCGATGAGTGGGCAGTGAAGCTCTGACTGATCAGCCTCCCGGCCTGGGTAGCTTCGGACCCGTAGATGCCAGTTCTTGGGCGCGACTTTGCGCCGAAGAAAACGTTCGCAGCCCTAAGACTGCGACCTCCAGGACTGGGCTAGAGCGCAAGACCCGTGAAAAAGAACATTCGTATCCCCAGCTGAAAACCCCGAAGCTCCTCCGCCCCCCACAGGAACCTACCCCACTACCAGACGCCATCTTCGCAGCGAAGTGAAGATAAAGACGGAAAATAATGTAAAGACTGCTTGGAGCCGTAAAGCAGAACAGTCCTCCGAAATCTCTATCGTAGTACCAGGATAGAGTAGCACTGAGGGACTTCCGACGAGCACTTCCGTCTCAACCCATCGCGCTAACGCACATCATTTATAAATTGCGCACGCGCCACATACGAAGCAAGTGAAAGAACGTTTAATTTCTTGGACAGACTGTTTTTTGTTTTTTCACAAAATCAACAATCAAATTTAACACTTCATTTTATAGACCCGAATACTTAAAGAAATTGTGGCTGGTTCACACAGCACTAAACAGAATCAGAATGCCCGAAAAGGTACAGGGGCGGGGAGAGGGGAGACCGACATTTGCCACTAGCATTAAGTGCTCTAGAAGAGGGCCCCATAAAGGGGTCAATTCCTTCCGGGTCTGAGGCTTCCTCGATCTTCCTAAGAAGCTGAAGACACGAGGGAAGAACCCAGTACTTCCCTCCCCACCCCATGCCTCCAATTCCCAGTCTTCCATTGCCAATTCATTAATTATTTAGTAATAGAGTAATTAGTTTAATTAATTATTTCGCCAAAGGCGGTCTTGGAGTTGGTGGACATAACCCTTAGGCAAGAGGTCCATGGGCTGGCCAATGTTAAACCTAAAATTCCAAGAAGCCAAACGTTGTCTTCTGATCATAATGAACTTTATAGTAGTAGTTTTAGTTAAAATTTCCAATGCTGGAACAGTATGTGAACATCAGAAACACTCCTCCAGTGTTGTAATGACAGAGACTAGTTTACTTAAGTACCTGCCACAAACATCTCCACAAAAAATGTGAAGATATAAAAGTAAACCTATATTGATAAATCAGAGATAGCCCAGATTTTTATCCAATTCATTCCCAATATTCGATGTAAATAAAATGCTAATTGCAAGATATATAAATTAATTACCTTAAATATAAAAACACCTCCAAATAGTTAATTTGGCCACAAAGTGGCAACAGCTGCTGTTCTGGTTCAAGAAAAAGATCAAAATAATAGTTGTATACCTAGTATGGGAGGAGAAATCACCAGTCTTATCCTTGTCAGGGGTTCTCTTGTATTTATAGTACATGGGGACATTTTTATACATATACAATTGGAAGGCACCTCAGAGGTCATCTGGTTCAACCTGTTCATTTTACAGATAAGGAACTGTAACTCAAGAGAACTAGTGACGTGCTCATTTCAGCATTTAAAACCATGAGGAAGCTTAAGTATCAGATAGCTTATCCTTAGCACAATGGAGAAGAGCTAGGAAGGGAGCTAGCTACACCATGCCTTTTGTAACTTGTTTTAGTTTGGATTCATCAGGATATCCACTCCTCCCTTCTTCGTGTCTTTTTATAACACTCAGAGCAAGACAGTTAACAGACTGGAATCCTATGTCTGGAACAGTCAAGCTTTTTTCCTGGTTGGCTCAGACCTTAACCAAGGGTTTGAATTCTGACTTCAGAAAGAACTCCCTCACACTTTAAGATTCCTTCAGAGGTTAACTCCCTTGAAGACTATTCAGAGAACACAGTTCGACTTAGGTCTTATTTGTAGTTAGTAATAACATAAATTTACCACTGTCTCTGTAGTATCTGGGACATATTCTTATTATATGACACTATCTTCACCAGTTAAAAGTGGATGGTCCACCTCCTCTTAAATATCTTTGATTTAAAGCAAGAGTGTTGGGAGCCTATGTGCCATTGATACTTCCCCACTTCCAAACAAGGAACATTAAGATGAGAGAAGTAGGGAGGCAGTAGAAGGGAGAAGTGTAGTCTACCCTGACCCAAATGTGAAACTGGATAGGGCCACCACAGTAAAATTCCAACCACACAGTGAAGTAGATTTCCACAAATGGAACAAGAAGCAGATGAAGAATAGGCAACATCATGATTCACGTGTTCTCCTCTGGATTTCAGTTACTATATTTTCCCGTTTAATGTCCACCTGAAACATGAAAGTAGGCATGTGAGTTATAGAAAAATAAATTCTTCAATAGCTCTTTCACCCTATATTCTTTCAGCATGTGCAATTGTCAAAAAGACATTTATATGTGCATGCATGTCTCAAGTGTTTCTGTGTAAGATCCAACTATCCAAATTGAACTAAGCTAACAGAAGGCAAGATCAAGTCATCTGGTTATTCTGTTTAATTTCTAAAAAATCTAACCATGTAGATGTATGACATCTGGCCTATCTATCTAATTTCTGAGCTTTGTTCCAGGCTACTGTGATGGCTACTATCTTTTCTAGTATATCAGGTGCCCTACAATTCACTATTTCCAAAAATTTTTTTAAACATAATTCTCTTAAGACTACTTAATCTAGTCTATCTCAGCCATTACGGTCTTACCTCCTCTCTGCTGGCCACAGAACGAAGCTTAATGACACCATCTTTTAGCTCTCGCTCCCCAATGACGGCCACCAGTGGGATGCCTGTCTCCTCACAGTAATGTAGCTGAGAGAGAAAACTGGGGTCCTTTTTATATAGCATCTCAGCCTTGAAGCAAAAGATAAAAACTCTTTTAATTTGGAATTTCATATAGTATACCCACTGTGTAACCACTCCCCTTCTAATGCTCCCCCGCCTTCAGGAAAAACACACAACCCAAAACATGGTCCTCCTCCCCTAGAAAGTTTCTCTAATAATGATCAGGAAGATTTAGGGGAGTGTTTCCCCAGACCACAATACACTGGCCCTTGTTCTATTTTACCTTGATCCCAGCATCCCAAAGCTCTGCAATCAGTTTCATCCGTTCTTTAAGGAAATTCTTTTGTGCTGTAGCTACAAGGACCTGTGTCTCTGTCATTTGAATTTTCTCAATGGCCTAGAGAAAAGAGACAAGCAAAAAACACTGGCTAAAATTTCTCTTCAACAAATCAAGATAAGAAGCCCCTTATTTTCAGAAAAAAAGTCCAATCTTAAAAAGTATGGAAAGAATTTTCCCACTTATTCCAAACAGAGTTCCTACCTCCATCCTCTGCTCCACAATAGAGAAGATCCTTTCAACCCCAATACTGAGCCCCACGCATGGCACCTTGTGGCCCTTGGGGTCAAACATGCCAACAAGATCATCATAGCGCCCTCCAGCAGCCACGCTGCCCACTCCAAGCAGTTCTTCCCCCTGTCGGGCTGGGGCCTGAAGAAGCACTGCTTCATAGATTACCCCTGTATAGTAGTCCAGGCCCCGGGCCAGGCTCAGGTCAAAGATGATCTGTGGGACATGGAGATATGGTCAGTCCCAGTGAACAGACATATCCTGGGATCCTCTGCAGTCTGCTACTCACTTTCTCTGTAATACCAAATAGGGTCAGATACTCAAATAGCAGTTTCAGGTCCCTTAATCCCTCCAGGGCCAGCTTGTTCTGTGAGAGTTTGGGATCCTGCAGTAGTTGCTCTACTAGGGACACTCCACCTGGGAAAGTCAAATGTAAGAGTCAGAATTTTAAGATGGTGATCTCTTATATTCCTATTATAATTATATTTAACTTGGTGAATATTGCTTCTTACCATGCTGCTGGATGTAATCCCCAATACAATCTGCCACTTCAGAAGCCAGACCCATCTTTCCTACCATTTCTTCTCTCACATCCTTCCAGGACATCTATAGAACAAAAAATAATTGCTCATATCCCCAAGAACCTACTTTCATAAAAAAGATAATATATTCAATTAGTAAGCATTTGAATGCCTCCCGTGTACCTAAGGTCTATAATAGACATAATTAAGAATACAATACTGGATAGAGTGAAAACATGGGACGCATGTTTTCATAAATGAACTAAGTTGCAATTTTATCTTCAACAATTAACTAGCTATGTGACCCAAAGCAAGTCACTTAAACAGCTTGCTTAAGATTTCTACTATAAAAGATAATTTTAATGGCTTCCTCATAAGATAACTGTGAAGAAAGCACTTTTAAAGATATTTCATGTTTATATTAATGTTACTGCCGTTAGCAAAGAAGTAGTCTCCAAGTTCCCAATAAAGGACTGAAATAAAATCATATTTAGATTCTCTATAACTTTTACTATAGCTTATTTAAGTATGATAGCTTATTTTACACACTGTTCCTCTAACTTCTTAAACAAAATGGCCCAGAATACAGTAAGCTACAAAAACTTAAATGAGGGAAAATAAAAAGATCTTTCTTTATTACCTTGCCCAGCTTATCCACTGAAGAACACACAAATCGTAATTTGTTTTCAGGGACCCCACAGACAGCAAACATGCCATCCAAAATTCGCCTGTCATTCACCTGTGAATTCCATATGCACCAGATACTCCATCAATACTTATTCCCAAAAGAAAGATCCAGACTCCTTTCCCAGTGATTCCCTCTAGTAAAAGGAAGAGAAGCCTTGCAATTAGACTATATGGAAATAGCTGCTAAAGCCAAGGAGTAAGGTTGGGACCACCATAAAGATAAGATGAAAACCTGAAGAAAATCACCTTGGCTCATGCACACCCCCCTCCTCTTTTGTTTTTACATTCACCTTAATTAAGAAGTTCCCCAACTGCAATGTATTTAGGATTTCATATATGATCTTTAAACACTCTGCATCAGGGATCATGGGATCAAATCGACCTGCAATGTCAAAATCCTGTAGCAAAAAGAAGCAGTGAAAATTTGAAAATCCTCTAATTAAATCTGTGTTTCCAGGGATGTTGCTCTGAGAACCCCCTCCCTACTTCCCAGTGCCCCCATCACTCACACATTGGCAGAACTCTCGGTATCGACCTTGGTTTATGGAAGGACTCTCCCGTCGCCACACCTTTCCAATATGATAGCGTTTCATCTTCTTTATCTTATTCATAGCCAGATAACGAGCAAAAGGGACCTCACAAGAAATTATTAAGGAAGCAGCATAGTCCCTTCCAGAGCTGGCATTCAACTATATTTGTACAAGTCAAATACTAGGGTAATAGATTCCAATATCATCTTGTCAAATTGAAAACTCAGACAGGGAATGGGAAATAAGATCTAGATGGTCTCCAAGACCCTGGGATCCTTCCCTCCTATTCACCCTAATCCTTTCCCCAAATTATCTAAATTTGAAAACCTATTCTTCACCACTACTTTCAGCCCTTACTTTACTATGGGAATGCCTCTTTGAATCATCTAACATAAAATAGAATCAGCTCTAGATATGACCATGACATTCACAATTCCTTCCCTTGACATAGAAAAGGATGGTCAATCACACTTAACATCGTACACCAAAATAAGGTCAAAATGGGTTCATGACCTAGGCATAAAGAATGAGATTATAAACAAATTAGAGGAACATAGGATAGTTTACCTCTCAGACCTGTGGAAGAAGAAGGAATTTATGACCAAAGAAAAACTAGAAATCATTACTGATCACAAAATAGAAAATGTTGATTATATCAAATTGAAAAGCTTTTGTACAAACAAAACTAATGCAGACAAGATTAGAAGGGAAGCAATAAACTGGGAAAACATTTTTACAGTCAAAGGTTCTGATAAAGGCCTCATTTCCAAAATATATAGAGAATTGCCTCTAATCTAGAAGAAATCAAGCCACTCTCCAATTGATAAATAGTCAAAGGATATGAACAGACAATTCTCAAAGAAACTGAAACTATTTCTAGTCATATAAAAAGATGCTCCAAATCATTATTAATCAGAGAAATGCAAGAGAACTCTGAGATATCACTACACACCTGTCAAATTGGCTAGAATGACAGGGAAAGATAATGCGCAATGTTGGAAGAGATGTAGGAAAACAGGGACACTGATACATTGTTGGTGGGTTTGTGAATACATCCAGCCATTCTGGAGAGCAATTTGGAACTATGCTCAAAAAGTTATCAAACTGTACATACGCTTTGATCCAGCAGTGTTACTACTGGTCAAATATATCCCAAAGAGATTTTAAAGAAGGGAAAGAGACCTGTATGTGCAAGAATGTTTGTGGCAGCCCTCTTTGTAGTGGCCAGAGACTGCAAACTGAGTGGATGCCCAACAATTGGAGAATGGCTGAATAAATTGTGGCATATGAATATTATAAAATATTATTGTTCTGTAAGAAATGGCCAACAGGATAATTTCAGAAAGGCTTGGAGAGACTTATACGAACTGATGCTGAGTGAAATGAGCATGACCAGAAGATCATTATATACTTCAACAACAATACTATATGATGATCAATTCTGATGGACCTGGCCATCTTCAGCAATGAGATGAACCAAATCAGTTCCAATGGAGCAGTAATGAAATGAACTAGCTACACCCAGCGAAAGAACTCTGGGAGATGTCTAAGAACCATTACATTGAATTCCCAACACATTTGTTGTTGTTGTTGTTGTTGTTGTTGTTGTTTTTGCCTGCCTGCATTTGGGATTTCCTTCACAGGCTAATTATACAATAATTCAGAGTCCAATTCTTTTTGTACAGCAAAATAATGGTTTGGTCATGTATACTTATTTTGTATTTAATTTATACTTTAATATATTTAACATGTATTGGTCATTCTGCCATCTAGGGGAGGGGGTGGGGGAAAGGAGGGGAAAAATTGGAACAAGAGGTTTGGCAATTGTCAATGCTGTAAAATTACGCATGCATATAACTTGTAAATAAAAGGCTATTAAAATTTTTTTTTAATTTTTTAAATACTATATGATGATCAATTCTGATGGACGTGGCCATCTTCAACAATGAGATGAATCAAATCAGTTCCAATAGAGCAGTAATGAAGAGAATCAGCTACACCCAGCGAAAGAATTCTGGGAGATGACTATGAACCATTACATAGAATTCCCTATCCCTCTATTTTTGTCTGCCTGCATTTTTTATTTCCTTCACAGGCTAATTGTACACTTTTCAAAGTCTGATTCTTTTTGTTCAGCAAAATAACTGTTTGGACATGTATACTAATATTGTATTTAATTTATACTTTAACATATTTAACATGTATTGGTCAACCTGCCATCTGGGGGAGGGAGTGGGGGAGAAAGAGGGGAAAAATTGGAACAAAAGGTTTGGCAATTGTCAATGGTGTAAAATTACACATGCATATAACTTGTAAATAAAAAGCTATAATAAAAAGAAAAGAAAAAATGGTCAGAATAAAGTAAAATAGCTCTTAGAAGGATAAAGGATACTGTGAGGTCATATCTAAGAGCCAGTAGCTCCCCACCTTGATCTTTCAGGTCATAGATGAGTCTAGAGTTCTCTCCATATTTCTCCGTTAGCACTTCCTGGACAAACATAAGTCTACAGCTTAATAAATATGATCTGGGATAGTGGAGGCTAAGATAGTAAGAATTTCAATACTGTTCCTTCCACCCCACTCCCTTTTCCTTTGTCACCTTTAGTTCAAACACTGGAGTATCTAGCCCTTTAGCTCCATGGCACTTGAAGCATCTGATGACAGCATTAAGGATTTTCTCTCGAATAGCCATCTGTTGAGGGTTAAGATCCCTGGTACCCTATGAGTCAAAAGCAATCAGAATAAAGGGACATAGAGAAAGAGTTTAAAGGCAAATTGTAAAGGGCTTGGGAAAAAGAGAACAATGGACAAGCATCACAGTTTACATTTGTAAAGTACTTTAAGGTTTGTAATACATTTTATACACTATTTGTACAACAACCCTGAAGGAAGCAGTTACTGAGAAGTGTTCTGACAAGGGCAATCATATGGTTAGTAAATATATGATGTAGGATTTGAGCCCAGCTCTTTCTGACTCTTAAGTGTAATTCTCTCCACTGTATGATATAAATTTTTAATTCACTGCAAGGTTTCAACTGAGGTAGGGGCAGATGTTTTTCCCAAGCACTCAGCTATTGGAAAAGAAGACAAAAAAGTTAGAAAGAGGATTACCTTGGGAGTCTTGATAACAAAATTGGATTTCTCTTTATCTGATTCCAGCTGAATCTTCAATCTGGCTTCTGCAAACTGCAAAAAAATTATCATGACACACTAAGCAATGGCTGCAGATCTTTGACCTCTTAATTTCCAGTCTTCCAAGAAGAAAAGTTCGGCAGGCTCTTCACTTGGGCTGAATTGTGGCCATTGTGTCTATTGTGTCCATAAAGCATTTTCCCCAGAGGCCCTCTTATTGAAAGATCCTTCCCCCAATACAGTGTGGTTTTATTCTGGTTCCCTCCATCTCTTTTTAATTAGACAAGCTTACTCAACATTTTTTAAATTTATACCCAGAGAAAGTAAGACTCAGAAAAAAACAAAAACTTACAAAAAAAAAAAAAAGCCTATATCAATATCAGAAATTAAAAAGGGTTTTTGCCTCTAGTTTCAAAAAATAAAAATGATAGACCAGAAGAGTAACTTCCTTACAAAAGGGCTACATGACCTATTAGACCTATTGAGTTCTGGCAGAAAGATGCTTTAGAAGAAACAACAACAAAGGAATAAAGATACAATAAGAATAATTTATTAGCTTAATATTCATTAACATTAGATTATTAACTCTTCTACTGAGGCAACTAGTCTGGAATACCCAAGTTCAAAGCTGGCCTCAGACATTTACTAGTTGTGTGTCACCCTAGGAAAGTCACTATTTGCCTCAGTTTCATCAATTGCAAAATAGGAATTATAACAACTCTCAGGGATGCTGTGGGAATCAAATAAGATATCTGTTTTTTTTTAAAAAGTACTTAGCACAGTGCCTGGCACACAGTAGGTGTTACATAAATGCTAATTCCCTTCCCTTGAACCCAATGAAAAGGAAGAAAGATTTGGAGCTAGAGGGGACTTTTCAAGACCAACTCAATCCCCTCATTTAAAAAAATACAGACAGGGAAACTGGGCCTAGAAAGTTTATGTACCTTACCCAAGGTCACGAGAGGAAATTAGTGACAGTTTAGATTTGAATTCAGATCTTCTGTATACAAATTCAAATCACCTTTCATAGCATCAAAATACTAGATTGCAAGTTCTTCAAGGGAAGGGACCCTATCATTTTCTGACAGTATTTGTGGAAAAAAATTTAATGGAAAAATATTAGTTTGTTATAGTAGGCTATCCAATAAGACTTCTGAGAAAATACAGAGCTGTCCCGGTGTTGCCATTTAATAACTGGGGCAAATAATTTAATTTCTTGGGACAATTTATTCATCTCTAACAACAATTATGGTGATCATTCACTTTTATATAGTATTTTAAGGTTTGCAATGTGTTTTCCTTACATTTGTAAGGTAAGCAGTGTGCAAGTATTATCGTTATTTTTTTTAATCAGAAAACAAATTTAGGAAAGTTAAGGTTTCTAAATCATGGAAGTACAAACTATTTCTGTATTGCTGTAAAAAAAGACATTATCTGCTTTGGTCCTTCACCATGCATTGGATCTTTCTATCTTGATTTACAATTGAAACCTTCTATGCATATGTGGTTTCCTCTACTGGAATGTAGCTTTTTGAGAATAGACTGAATAGTTTTTCTATTTGTATTCTCAATGCTTAGCACAATGTTTTGAACTTAGTCTGAACTTAATAAATATTTCTTCATTCATTCAATGCTAGAAAGAGCCTCAGAAACCAATTATCTCACTCTACCTAAACAGGGATCCACTCTATAATATAACAAACAAGTAATCATCTGTCTTGTCTTCAAGTATTGATTCAAGTGAGGGTTTCAGAGATTCCTGGGGATGATTCAATCGATAATTCCGAGGTTCTTTGTATGATATATTTAAACAATATTATTAATATAAGTAAACAAATAAATTAACATCATAGACTGTGGGACTCCGGTCACAAACATTAGGGGGCAAAGGACTGCGGTCCGATTGCTCAAAATCCGTAGTCAATTATCTAGGATCAAATAGACATTTAGAAGTCAAAATGCAAAATCACGAAAATGTTAGAATTAAAGGGAGTCCAATTAGTTTAAACCTTCATTAAACCGATAAGAAAACTAAGGCATTTTAAATAAATCAAGCATTAACTTAAAAACCTACTCATATCATAGGATACAAATTCTAAAGTTGGATTCCTTGCTCTGATCGATTTTAATTCATTTACACGGTGGTAGAGTCAGGCCGAGAACGGTTAGAAAACTCAATTAAACTCAACAAAAGCCTACCAGGGCCTGGGTACTAAAAAATAAAGGTTTAGACATCAAGGAATTTACAATTTTAATAAGCAGATAACGACTGACAAAGTATATGACAAGTTAAGGAGAGCCAAGAAATACTGAGAAACGTGAGAAGGCAGAACATACCTCCCGCGCTGGAGGCTGCAGCAGGCCTCCTAGCACCCGGCGGAAAAGCAGCGAGGCCCCGGTGCAGGGAGGTCGCAGCAACTGGAGGGTCAGCGTGGCCCAGGCCTCCCGAGACAAGGGCCCGAGGCGCTGCATGGCGAGGGCTGGGGCTTCTCTTCCCACAGTCCCGCAGGCTGTACACCGGAGGATGAGGCGGGAAAGGATTGGGGCAAAGGGAACACTTAGGCTGAGTCCAGAGAATGAGAAAATGCTGGTCACCAGATTACGGAGGAGGAAATTGAGGGAAATCGTGTCAGAGAAAAGTGAAGTGAAACTCCCACGCATCAAATTCGCTAAGGGGTAGGCAGGCGGAGCGGAGAAGCCAGTGAGTTCAACCTAGTTTCTCCTCTTTCATTCTTCCGGTTTAAGCTCACGCCGACCGGAAGCTCTCTGGGCGCGCGATCAGCGGGTAGAGCTCGGTGGCCGGAAGTAGCCCGTGACAGCCGCAGCAGTTTGGAGGATGGCGGATCGAGCTGCGCTGGAGGAGGCCGTGAGGCTCCAAGGCGAGCGAGTGCGAGGCCTCAAGCTTCAGAAGGCGGGCGCCGAACTGGTGAGGGCCTCGACCCGGTCGGGTGGGCCGGGAAGGCCGGATGGGTTCCCGGGGTGGATGAATCTCTGGCTCTGGCTCTGGGGCCGGGCAAGGGCTTGAAAGGGACAGGACTCGGGTCCTGAAGGCAACCCTCCCGCTGACGTTATTCTCTTTAAAGTGCTTTACTTTTAATTGTCTTGCTTGAGCTTTGTAATATCTGTGAAGTTGATACTGGCCCGTGGTCTGGAACCCCAGTATTCACATGCTTCTCCAAAATATGAATTGGTGAGGGCGCTGGTCAGGGACCAAGTCCTTCCAAATTCTCATGTTTATTGAGCTACAGATCGAGGAGGAGGTTTCAAAGCTCCTGAAGCTGAAGGCAGAGCTGGGTTCTGATGAAGGAAAACAGAAATTTGTGCTTAAAACTCCAAAGGTAAATATGTTTTTTACAAAATCCTTTCAGAGCGTGTTCTCATGAACCTTACTGCATTGATAATTCCTTTTTTTTTTAATATTTGTAATATTTTTTTTTGCTTATATTTTGACTTCTGAATTGTCTTCCTCCAACCTCCAATTAGAAAAGGCCAACATCTGACACACATATATATGTGATCAGTCCACATTAACAAAGAATATTAGATACTTCTTATTGGTAATATTTAAACCCTACCTTCAAAGAATCCCCAGAGAGAAATAAAACAAATTCAAGAGGCAAGATCTGGTCATAGTGCTACTAGAGACGTGAATATATGACTTTCCCCTGGCATGCAGGAAGGGAGAAGTATTTAGCTTCTTTTAGAAAACAGAGCACTTTGGGGCATTTGGCTGGAATGGGGTTGTACCTGGGTGTTACCATTTTGTCAAGATAGGATTTTAGTCATCCCAACTTGTAGGAGAACTGCCTCTACTGCAGATTCTCAGAAAGAATCTAGTATAGGTTGGGCAGCTAACATGTTGAAATAAATAGTCACTGCATTTTAAAAAAAAAAAAAACACTTCTCAGTTTATTAGTAGTAATTCCAGTGGTTATAGAAATAAAATGTGGATTATCTCTAGAGATTTTATAGTTAATTAATTTTTAATTCAAGACCATTAACATAACTCAAAACCAACCAACCAAATAATCCCTCTCTAAGCACAGCTCTAATGTTAAAAGATTATGTTAAAACCTTCTTTTATATAGATGATATCTGTCCTGTCTAGCCTCCCCTAAGTCCATGTAGATTTGGCTTGGTCATTAAAAGGGAGTTAAATGCAATTCTGTTGCCTTACGATTGAGATTAGAAAAAGAATATTTCTGAAATATTACCTCCTCTTGCTTTCTTATTACTGAGTTTCTTGTTTATTTGCTTTTGATTACAAGGGCACAAGAGACTATAGCCCTAGGCAGATGGCTGTTCGGGAGAAGGTTTTTGATGTGATCATCAGCTGCTTCAAGCGTCATGGTGCAGAAGTAATAGATACTCCTGTGTTTGAATTGAAGGTGAGCAGGGTCAGAGCCAAGGGAAAAGTGTTTGGCAAAGAAATGGAGAGGAATCCAGAGCAAATATCCAATAGGTTTGATATTGAGGGTATAGTAATGAAAGATTACCTATTAAGATGGGTTTAGATAATACCAGCCCAATTCCTAATGTACAGAAACCTGATTTCTATTTAAAAGTGGGAACCAACATAATTATCCCTGTATTGATTTCTATGACTTTGGTTCCTGTTTTAAGACAGCTGTTTTTATTGGGGGGAAGGGAGAAATTGCTGCAGTAGAACATCCTACAAAGCAGTTGATTCCTTGCATTTCTTAGGCTATTGGGATTATAAAATACTAGGCATCTTTATTTAGCAGTAGGTATAGTCATTGAAATAATGATATGTTTTCATATAACAGGTATGTATAATTATATTTTGAGATCTGAATTGTCTTTCTCTTCCCTTCCAACCCCCACCTAGAGAATCAAGGTCAACATCTGATATATATATATATATATATATGTGGTCAGTTACATTAACAAATTCAAGACACTATTAGACACTAGAGAATATAATTATATATTTTCTTTTTCTTCCAGGAAACATTGACTGGAAAGTATGGGGAAGACTCTAAGCTCATATATGATCTGAAGGATCAAGGTGGTGAGCTGTTGGCCCTTCGTTATGACCTCACTGTATCCTTTCAGAGTGAGCTCTAGGATACTGTCATTTATATTGGACTTCAATTGACAGGAAATGATGGAATACTCATATTTGAAGAATGTTGTACGTATAGGAAGAAGTCCTTGAATAAATGATCCAAAGAATCAATTGTAATGAGTTAGGTAAAGTCCCTCTTTAAAAAAAAAAAAAAAGTAAATTCTAATTAACAGGTGAACTATTTGCATTTTTGATTTTCTTCCCGAGTTATTTTTACCTTCTGAATCCAATTCTCCTGTGCAACAGGAGAACTATTCGGTTCTGCAAATATGTATTGTATCTAGGATATACTGCAACATATTTAACATAGGATTGCTTGCCATCTTGGGGGGGGGGGGCAGTGAAGGGAGGGAGGGGAAAAAACGAAACATAAGCGAGTGCAAGGGATAGTGTAAAAAATTACCCTGGCATGGATTCTGTCAATACAAAGTTATTATTAAATAAAATAAAATTAAAATTAAAAAAAAATTCTAATTAACAGGACTCATTCCTAGGAAATCATATAGGAACTTAACTAATTCCAGGGCCCAAATATGAATCCATATAATTCTTTTTATTGTACAATATACCATTCTTTTGCCTATCTTGAAGACTGTCTGCAGGAAAAAAAAATGTTCTTTTGCACTTAAAGATACAGAAATCTTACTTATCCTCCTATGATGAATCTATTCTATACCAATTGTTCTAAAAGAAAAAAATCATACTATGGTCCTGCAGGCACTAAGCATACTGCAGAGTTTCTTCCACATTGGTATTTCTATAGTGTCAGGATCATCTGAGTATTCCAAATTGCTGATAACCTTCTCTGGAGCAATCCAATTACACAGAGTCCCCAATTGCACTCCAAGGAGAGTCTTTGTTTTCAGCCAGGGTCTGCTGATCATGGCAATTAGGTATGAACTAGAGACACTTTCTCCTTAATCTACCCTCAGGTTCCTTTTGCTCGATATCTGGCAATGAATAAACTAACCAACATTAAACGCTATCATATTGCAAAGGTGTACCGTCGAGATAACCCTGCAATGACTCGTGGTCGTTACCGGGAATTTTACCAGTGTGTGAGTATGTCAAAGCCAAGAAAGCTCAAGGCATTGAGTCCTCACTGAGATCAGTTAGAATTTATAAAGTATTCACTTTTTAGAGTGACATATATAGACATGGTACCTGTGTCTAGATACATCCAGACAAGAACAAATGATGAGCTAAAAATGAAGGTGTGTGAAAACCAGTTGTTTGTACATCAGAATTAATCAAAGCTTTAGTCTGAGCAGGGAAAGAGCAAATAAATGGCTAAAGGAAAAGCACTTAGGGGAGATTTTGCTAGAAGAGATGATGGAGATGAAATTTTTAAAAAGTGATTTGAAGAATTTGATGAATGTGTGTCATCTTCTAGGCTTGGAAATGCAGTTAAGGGCATCAGTTAAGATCTGTAGTGTTGCCTATGGGGGTCTGGACACTGGAGTTTTGGAGCCTGGAAATCAGTCTTCTTGACTTGAGACTTCTTCCTTTCACTTCTTGTATAGGATTTTGACATTGCTGGACAGTTTGATCCCATGATCCCTGATGCAGAATGTCTGAAGATAATTTGTGAGATCCTGAGTGCACTTCAACTGGGGGACTTCCTTATTAAGGTGAGAGAAAAGATTGTGTCTAACTTGGTGGTACTAATTAGGGCTCTAACAGTCTTCCTCTCTTATGACTGAACTCTTCTGTCCTCTTTGGAGAGGTAAAAATAGGCCTTAGGAATACTATTGCTATTATGGATCTTGAAGGGAATAACTTGAGGGTGGAAATTTCCACTTCTTAAGGTGACTTTGGAATCCTCAGGTGAATGACAGGAGAATTCTGGATGGAATGTTCAATGTCTGTGGTGTTCCTGACAGCAAATTCCGTACCATTTGCTCTTCAGTGGACAAGCTAGACAAGGTGACAAATAACTTACATGTACAGCTCCTACTTCTTTCCCCTGAAATGTACCCCATCTCAGGAAATGGAAGACAGTGTCTGGGAGGGAGAGGGCCTTTACTCTTGAATTGAGGTACAGGGACCTTTGCCCAAAAGATCCTTCATCCCAAAGAAAAAACTGCACCTTCTACTGTTTGAATCATTTCTGGGCCCTTTGAATCCAATGTTTCCGCAGATGTCATGGGAAGATGTGAAGAATGAAATGGTGGAAGAAAAAGGCCTGGCCCCTGAAGTGGCAGATCTTATTGGGGCCTATGTGAAGCAGCATGGTAAGTATTAGTGGGGAGAGAGGAGAAGGTAGCGTATGATGACATTCTTTGGGGGAAGGGAGAATTGCTGATTTTCCTACTTCATGTGAATCATTCTTCCAGTGAATGTTGTTTTAGTGCCTTCTTATATCTTCATTTCCTTTGTGTTATAAAAATTTTTCTTGCTCTTTTTGTATGAGGTAAATACACATATTGGTTAAAAAGATTAGGCAGTTGGAATAGTGAGGTAAAGTTACCTCATTAGTAATCCATGTAATCATGCATGTAATCAATGAAAATTTGATGGGTGGCATCCTTTCTTCTCTTTGTCTGCTTTTCCCAGGTGGAGTGTCCCTAATAGAACAACTATTGCAGGATCCCAAACTCTCACAGAACAAGCAGGCCCTGGAGGGGTTGGGGGACCTGAAACTGCTATTTGAGTATCTGACCCTGTTTGGTATTACAGAGAAAGTGAGTAGGGGAAGGGCAGGCCCCAGCAGGCTGCACAGGATCCCAGGATGTGTCTGTTCACTGGGACTGACCATACCTTCATGTCCCACAGATCACCTTTGACCTGAGCCTGGCCCGGGGCCTGGATTACTATACAGGGGTGATCTATGAAGCAGTGCTTCTTCAGGCCCCAGCCCGACAGGGGGAAGAACCACTTGGTGTGGGCAGCGTGGCTGCTGGAGGGCGCTATGATGGTCTTGTTGGCATGTTTGACCCCAAGGGCCGCAAGGTGCCATGCGTGGGGCTCAGCATTGGGGTTGAAAGGATCTTCTCCATTGTGGAACAGAGGATGGAGGTAGGACTCCTGTCTGGGGCATGTTTGTCAATTCCATTTCACAATTAAGCAAAAGAAGAAAGAGAAGGATAATTAGCTTTAAAACTCAATTGCCACTTAGTATACCTATCCCTAAATAGCTAAAACTATATTATACTTGGGAAGTTTTTTTGTTTTGTTTTATTTGTTCAGGGGGAGTCAAGAAAAGAATATCACCATATTGGATTTGGTTTGGTACTTGGGCCCTGCCTTGCCTACAGTGTTGCTCTCTAACCAGTAAGCCTTCTTTAATGATGTGGATCCTTGTATCTCTTGCTACTCTTCCTGAGCAATTATCGACAAATCTTTTATTTAGTGCTGTTGCATACAAAGCTATTGTTTTAATCTGGAGAGTAGAATAGAGAGAGATAAGGGTCTACCTAGACCTCCCATCTAGTTGAGTGGAGAATAAGAGGGATATGACTACATATATTCAAATTTGTAATGTCATTAAATGCATCTTCTTATAATAGGGCTTCATGATTTACAGAGTGCATAAAACAGGTTGCGAAGACAGCTTGGAGTAGTGGCTAAAAAACTGGCTTGGGAGGCAGGAAGACCTGGCCTCTCTAGCCCTTCTTATTATGATAGTCTCCATGAAGAGTCACTGAATTTTTCAGTTACCCTGGGCAATTCTCCAACACCACCTTAACTGAACAGGCGTCGTACCTTGGTAAGGGAAGTTTCTCCCCTGGAAATTTCTCTTGCCAATGAAATCCTAGCTCTGGTTCAAAATATATACCCAATGTGACACAAACCTACACAAGGAACTAACATGGAGAGTGGAAAAGCCAGACTGAAATTTCTGGACTGCCTTATTTTTGCAATCACTTATTGAGTCAGTTGCTTTTAGTGAGTTCTTAGCCTACCTTCTGTTATTCCAATAGAGACACTCAGAAATGTGGAGGTAAAGTGAACAGAATGACCTTGGTCCAGGCTTTGTCTTAGATGGATATTTAACGGTAGTATGACTATAGGCATTAAACACACTGAACTTCATTGTCTTCCTCTGTCAAATGGAGATGATATTTGTTGGATAGAGTTGCAGTAAGGCTCCTAGAAGGCTGATACTAATGCCCTCATTTTCAAACTGTCTGCTTGGGACTTCTGAGTAATTCAGATTTTGAAGTCTTTTATCCTTACTAAATACAATATGTGAAGGTGGGTTTATAATTAATGGAAAAATACTTTTTGAAGTTCTGTTTGTATGCTGGGCTGTTGAGAGGAAAACAAAGAGCTGTGTCTTTGCCAATTAAATCTACTTCTGGAGACTATGTAAAGATAAGCCACTTGTTCCTCTATAGTCCAGTATCTCCTTTGTTCTTTTCAAAGTGTGATCTTGTGAATATTCTTTAGTTGGAAGAATGGACTGCTTATCTGAATTGACTGTAATTCAGCTGCTGGAAGTAGGGAGAAAGATAGACTATTAACCTGTTCTTCTCAACTTCTGCCATTCATCCCAGTCCAAAAACTTGAAGAGATCCTATTTGTCAGTCTAACTTGTCACACACAATGCTGTATCTGCCCATTCTTTAGGCGTCTGAAGAAAAAGTTAGGACAACAGAGACCCAGGTGCTTGTGGCTGCAGCCCAAAAGAAGCTTTTGGAGGAAAGGTTGAAGCTTGTTGCAGAACTGTGGGACAGAGGCATTAAGGTATGGATGAATAACCCTGGGACCCTAGAAGGAAATGCTGTATTCTATTGCTTTAAAATTTGATTCTAAACATGGGTCTTAAGACTCCTTTTGATTTCCCATGGTGTTAATTCCTGGGACCAAATTAATTACCAGTTAGAGTATAGCTTCTCTGCCAGAGTAGGCTGTGGGCCAGATAACTGCCTTTTTTCTGAGGCAAGGCTATGTCTCAGCCCCTCTTCTGCCCTGATCTCTTCAGGCTGAGTTGCTGTACAAAAAGAACCCCAAACTGCTGACTCAGTTGCAGTACTGTGAGGAGACTGGTATACCACTGGTGGCCATCATTGGGGAGCAAGAGCTGAAGGATGGAGTTGTCAAGCTGCGCTCTGTAGCCAGCAGAGAAGAGGTAAGTGAGGGCAGAGAGATCGGAAGTTAAAGGACCACGATGGAGGGGGGAGATGGGGAAATAATTTTTTAAGTTGAAGTAAGAATGGTTTCCCTTTTTGGCATCAAATGAGGCTAGGATCATCTTGGCCACCTAAAGAAGTTATGCCCTACCCTAATGGCTGTTTCCGAGCCTCTGCTGGACTTTCAAATAGCCTGATTCCCTTCTTCCACCTCCTACTTTCTACCTTCCATGCCTCCATTCTCCTCTCTCCTGACTACTACTATCATTATCTCAAATTCTTCCCTCTTCAGATTTCCCTAAAATGATTATCTGTGGCTTTCTTTAGCCTCCATGCATTCTGCCTTGAATTAGGCTCATTTATTTACCTGTCACAGGTAACTGGGTAAAGTTGACTAAGTATCTAACCTGATGATTTAAAAATGGATTCAAGTTCTAGTTTGTCATTTGCTAACTTTGTGATTCATGAACAAGTCAACTTAATCTTTGTGAATTTAAGACAACCCTCTGTGACTAGAAATTATAGCTGCTTAAACTAAAATAACAGGCCTTGAATTTTTTTCATCTCTATCAGAATTTAGCTATGTTTTATGTCAAGGAGATTGGGAGATGGGACCTAGACCTTTGATTTCTTTGGTATTGGGAACTCCCGGATATAGAAGCTCCCAATTCTTGAGGATTATTTATGCAATTCCTAGATATCCCTGAGTTGCTTAGAGCCAAGGAATGCCTGCCCAACTAGACTAAAATGTAATTGGTAGATGTTTCACAATTAAATAAATAGAATATTACACAGATAATGTTAATTTGTCATTTTCTAAGTCAAAATGGTGCCTTCCTGGATCCTGTTCTATTTCAGTTTGACATAATTCCCTAGAGCATGTATCCTGGGTTACATAGATGGAATGCTTCAAACAGAGATTTGAACTCCTCTCCTTTGCTAGGAGACTACTTCTTATGTATAGATATATGTTACTGTGCATAGTAGATGTTGAAATAAGCATTGGCCAAGCCAAACCATATCATTTTGCCTGCCTCTTCAGAGTGTGTGAGATGAAAGCAGTAAGAACAAAAGTAATTCAGGTTTTATACCTATGGAGGTTCAGAACCCTGTGAAATTTCTTTTTCTCTGAGCAGTATTTGGATTGTAACAGCTTTATCACTAAACATAGAATCCAAAGTTTTGCTTCCTAGTTAAGGGAGTCTTAAACATTAGCAAACAAGTAGAGAAGATAGTTTGGTAAAATGTGAGCTTTTCATGATGACACTAAAATCTCATCACAACTTACTCTAACCCTGCTAGTAAGTGTATGGTTACATGTAAGCTGTGACTTCTAGGTGGAGTAGTGGCTAGAGAGCTGGACCTGGTGTCAGGAAAACCTAAGTTCAAATTAGATTTCAGATACTTTGGGCAAGTCATTTAAACTTTGCCTCAGTTTCCTCACCTGGTAAAATAGAGATGATAATAGCACCTGGTTTGCCTCAATTTCCTTACCTGGTAAAATAAGGATGATAATAGCACCTACCTCCCAGGATTATGAGGATCACGTGAGATATCTGTAAAAAATTGCTTAGCATAGTCCCTAGCCATACAAATTCTATTGTAATTATTAGAAAAGGAAATCTTTCTGAAAGCAGAAAGGGAGATAAAAGGTTTTAGGAGCAAAATGGAGAATAGACATTTCTCATGCTGTCTTCTTCCCTATTTTGTCCAGGTGGATATTCGGAAAGAAAACCTTGTGGAAGAAATCAGGAGACGAACAAGTCAATATCCCCCCCATCTGCTGAACTGAAAGAAGTCAGTGGATAGAAATGACACTATTTGGAGGCTAGTCCATCTTCTTCAATTGGTTTTGCACATCTGCTCCAGAGGGAAGAATTAAGAGAGAGGGCAATGCTGAGATAATATTTTATTGTTAAATCACTGGCAAGGATAGCCAGAGTATAACTCCACTTTCTCAAGAAGTTGTTTTCTGGAGCTTCCCAGGACACTGAAATGAACTGAAACTTATCTGACATGTGTTGGCTCTGGGTGTCGCCCATGCATTATAGATATAGAGTTCTGTCCCTGTTTTTGACAGAAAAGCCATGTTGCTGACATTTCCCACTGACTTTTGTGAAGCTGACTGCCTATGGGTCCAATAAAATGCCTGCTTCTCAGTTTCTTCTAGTCACCCTCTTGTGTTCCTTTTTGGATCAGGGGATGATTGTCCAAGGGTTCCTCCTCCTATATGCCACCCCAATTTGGAAGTAATATGCTAGTGGCCTATTTCTGCGAGATATTACTGAATATGGTCTTTTACATAATTTTATTCCTCTCATACACACTAGGGAACTAAAACTCATAGTTATAAAGAAGCAAAAGGAAATTGGGTAGGGCTCCCAACCCCCCTTCCCATCCCTTGTTTTCCTCTCTCACCTGTTTATACCCGGAGGGTAGAGCACGTGTCTCCTCTCCCCCCTCCCATGCGGGGAGGGGTCGCGCCCCATGGCCAATGGGAGTCTAGAGGGGCTGGGAAGTTTCCAGAGGCTGAGGGGGAGCCTATAAAGGTGTGTGACTGGGTGGGTCTCCTTTAAACATGCAGTCCAAGCGAGAGTGTGAGGTGAGTGTCTTTGGGTGAGGGATCGTTGCGGTGAGATGATTTGGGAGATGGGGTGGCCCGATCACTATTACCTTGTGAAATGAACTGGAGCCTAGTATCAGTATTCACCCCTTCTCCCACCCTCCCCAGTTGTGGTGTGAGCGGGTGAATCCAGTGAACAAGGCTGCGTTGGAAGCCTGGGTGAGGGAAACGGGGATCCGACTGGTGCAAGTGAACGGGCAAAGGAAATACGGCGGTCCACCCCCAGGTAAATTTGCACCCCCACTCCAGGGTATGGGTAGCCTGAGCTTCCTGCTGCACTGGACAGTTAGGCGCCTAACAAACACCCTTCTTCCCCCTCCCCCACCCAGCTTTGGGGGAGTGGCCTGTGAACGGAACTTCAGCTGAACGAGTTAAGTGCCCTTTTACTGTCCCTGATTTGCACCCTAAGAAGGGAAAATGCTCATATGTATTCTATACGACTAAGCTCCGGGAGAGGTTAGGGAAACGAATACCGTTTTATTTGCATTTTAGAAAAATTGAACATTAATAGAGTTAAATTGAAATGGATTTCATAAATTGTATGAATTAATTTTAAAGACCAGTGTGTGAAGTTCAAACCGAGTTAAGAGGTTAGGAAAAGCCGGTTTCACAGGCTCCCCAGTTGGGGTTAGTATGCCTAACTAGATCTGTAGTTCAAAGACTACTTTATCCCCAGGCTGGGTAGGCAGCCCTCCTCCAGCAGGTTCAGAGGTGTTCATCGGTCGCCTGCCCCAGGATGTGTATGAGCACCAGCTGATTCCACTGTTCCAGCGAGTGGGGCGTCTCTACGAGTTTCGTCTCATGATGACTTTTAGTGGCCTGAACCGAGGCTTCGCCTATGCTAGATACAGCTCCCGCCGCGGGGCCCAGGCTGCCATCGCCACTCTTCACAATCACCCTCTTCGACCTGCCTGCCCGCTGCTGGTCTGCCGGAGCACGGAGAAATGCGAGCTGACCCTGGATGGGTTGCCACCAACCCTGAACCACCAGGCCTTGCTTCAGGCCCTGCAGCCTCTCGGGTCCGGTCTGCAGGAAGCACTGCTACTCCCCAGCCTTATGTACCCCCACACACAGATTGCACTGCTCAAGTTTAGCTCCCACCGGGCGGCAGCCATGGCGAAGAAAGCTCTAGTAGAAGGTAGGAGTGAAGAGGGTGAAGTCGAGGAAAACAAGGTAGCCTTGTCTGTTGCTAAGAAACTTATACTAGTTGATACACATTCAAGGGAGTGGGAAAGCTAAACAGGTTAGGGAGTAAAAAGGGTTTAGTGTTTGTGGGGGTGGGGTGTGGCCAAATACTTATTGCCAAACTTAGGTTGCCTTCTCACCCCCACCTCTCCTCACTCCTATGTTATCCTCTGTCTGACAGGGCGCTCAAAGCTCTGTGGTGAGCAGGTGACAGTAGAATGGCTGAAGCCCGACCTGAAGCAACGACTCCGACAGCAAACAGAAGGTCCTTTATTTCGGGGGTTGGGGCCTGAGATAAGTCATAGGACCTTGCCTGAGAAATTAGGGACCCCAATGCCCCACAGCTGTGCCCAGACTACCCTCGAGGCCGTGTGCCAACAGAAGCACCTAGGTATGCCCGTATTTCTCACTAAGTGCTTGGGCGCTGGGCCCGCAGGCTGGCACCGCTTCTGGTACCAAGTGGTGATTCCTGGTCACCCCATGCCTTTCAGTGGCCTCATCTGGGTGGTTGTAACTAAAGAGGGGCCAAGTGGACATGAAGTTGCCAAGAATGCTGTGTCCCTTCGCCTCCTAGAAGCATTAGGTGAGCCAAGAGAAAGCGAGAGCCCAGGATTGGGGTGGCTTTCCTGCTAAATAGCTTGTTATTTCCTCTCTGTAATAATGTCAGTCAGCCTAGTCAATTCCACCAGTTATGGAGGTAGGGGGTAAAGAGCTCCTTAGTTCTTCAAGAAGGGCAGGGCCCTGAAGCTGGACAAGTGGGAATGCTAGCCCTGGCTAATCTAGAGGGGAATCTCTTGTTCTTATTCCATTCTCTTTATGCCAGGTACACTCCCCCTCCACCCACCTAATTCTGTGTTGTCCCCAATAGTTTTGTCCCTTAAGCTGTTTACTTGGTTGCTAGTTAGACATAAGTCTTTTTTTTGTTCCTCTGCTCGTTGTTGTTACACCCGGTGTAACTTTGTTTTATATTTAATTAAAAACTTATGGTTTTGGTATATTTGTCCATATTGTGTCTTCTATGGAGGGTTGGTAGGGTTTTTTTTTTCCCTTTCATCGAGTTAGGGTCCTACTGGAGATCAAGATTACAAGCTGACAACCCAGGAGCATACATCTAAACATTAGGTTTTGTCATCCTCTTGTCATAGAAGAAATACTGAGCTTGGTGGTTTTAACATGCCTCCTTCCCTCCTTTGTCTCACTTTCAATTATACTTGAAGCAGCCTCTTTAGAAAGTGCTTACACATAATTTAGTACTAAACCAGCATGAAAAACCAGTGAGCAGGGACTGCAACAGAAGGGCTGAATGAATCCCCACTATGGTTCCCTTTAGTCACTGTCCTCACTTTCTTCTTCAACTGGATCAGGCACTGTGTCTTCCTCTTCCTTAAGTCCAGCAAAAAAGTCATCCATGCCCCAGGCCTTGCTGCTCAGAGCTTGCAACTGGCCACCTTTCTTCTTCCGCTTCCGATAATCATCCACGACCACTGATCGAAGTTGTGTAACATCCCAGAACTTGAGCCGATGGTCGTGACCACTGCTGGCAAGAAACTTACCACAGTGGGAGAGGGCTAACTGTTCCACAGGCTCACCAGCATGTTGCCCCACACTGCCCACAACTCGATTAGGCAGGATATTCACTGCCCTATGAAGAAAAAAGAATTAGTCCCTGGGGAACCTGATTTTACCAAGTACCCCATCCTTCCTCCACCAGCTGTTCTTCCTCTCATACCGGATAATGCCATCAGTAGAGCCTGTGCACAGCAGATTGTCTGTGATGGGCACAATACAATCAATTGACTCTGCTTTCAGTGCAAAACGGTCACTGGTTGCTCCAAAACCATTCCAGTTAAAGAGATAAATGGTTCCTTCACTAGAGCCACAGGCAACTTTCTTTCCCCTCTGTAAAAAAAAAAAAAATTTTTTTTTTTAAAAAGGTGATCTGGACTAGGGGCCTGTCTTCTCTTGGTCCTCTAACCCCACACCCTCACCCCAGTCTCCATTGTACCTTCATAAGTTTAACAGATGTTAAATCCCCACTCTGTGCTTCTGATAGAAGTTCAAACCGATGCCGCTTAATATTGAAGACACCAAGGCAACCATCCCCACTGTGGCAAAAGCAAGCAATGGTGATTATTGGGAGGTACCCTTAACAGAAGCAATTTTAATTTTGGGGGGAAGAAGCTTCCAAGGCTCTTCACCTGGCAGTAAGAAGCAGTTTCTTAGTGGGGTCCAGAGCCATATCTGCAATGTAGTCCTCATGTTGCCTCAAGTCCATAATTGGACCCTCTTTCCTCTGGTCCCAGAGCCGAATCCTGCCACTATCATCCCCTGTAGCTAACAGATGCTCATCCACTAGCAACAAGCTGTTGATAGCTACGCTGTGGAGTAAAATTATTAGTTGAAAGTTTAAAAAAAAAAAAAGTGAAATTCAAAAAGAAGCCCTGTCTTGAAGGGACATCCCAACATTTCCCAAAACTCCCAATTTACTTCAAATGCCGTCATACTTGTGAGCTTTGGAAATACGTTTATCCAGGCGGCCCTGCTCAACATCCAGGATATGAATGGCTTTATCCTTGGAAACAGTGATAAGTTCTGATGGGAGACAAAGAGGGATACAAATTTTAAAAAGAAACTGTGGTCTTAAATCTAGTCCCATCCTATTCTCCCTTAATCGAAGATCAAGTAGCAGTCTTGCTAACCTTCTCTTGTCCTCACTCCCAGGCCAGGGTTATTCATCCCCATCCCAATAAAAACTATGGACTCGGCGCTGGAAAAGCCCCTCAGAGATCTAGCGCTAGAGATATTTCAGCAGGTCCCAGCCCCTCCAAAGAAGGCTCCGATGATTAGGTATTCACGACCTCCAGAAGAAGCCAGCGGAGCTGCCCCTCTATCCCCTAAACTTACTCTGTCCGTCTTCGGAGAAGGCCAGGTCCCGGCAGGACCTGAGATGGTGTCCCGAGGACCAGAGCTCTTTGTTTTCACCCTCCCAGCAAGAGTACTCGAAGCTGTTGTGAGGAAAAGAGGAAGGGACAGTATTGAACGGGCGTCCTTCGCTCTCGGCCTCAGTCTCCTCTTCCGACAAAGGAGAGGCATGGGCGGCACTGCCCTTCTAACGCTGCGGGACAGAGGACGGCAATCACAACCAACAGCGGCACCCCGGACCTCGAGCTCTCTCCAGAGCCCCGGCCCTCGCCCTTCCCCGCGCTCACACAAACACGTCCCCGTCCACGTCCCCGGCGGCCACGAGATTCCGCGCAGGGTGGAAGGCAAGCCCGTTAGCAGGAGCCTCTAACACTATGTCTTCGGGGGTGTCCCGCTCTCGGGGCGCCGAGTCTTCCGTTTCCGCATCAGTGTCCGTGTCGCTCTGCACGGCAGCATCCAAAGGAAGAGAGGTCGGAAGGCGTCGGGAATCTCCCTCAGCCTCTTGCTCAGGGGAGTCCCATTCCCCTACACCGTGCCTCACTTCACAGGGGGCCGCCATGCTGATACCCACTAGCGTCAAGGAACCGGAAATTGTAAGAATACTTCCAGGTACCACCGAGATGGAAAAGCTTGAAAGGCCTGAGGTTACTTCCACTTCCGCCCTTAAGTCTTGGTGGTAGTGGAGGACCTTAAGTGCTCGGAGCATGCTCTATTGCCAAGTAGGCGGCTTAAGACCCGCCCGTCTTCTGGCAAAAAGTTACGCTGTTGGGGTTGCCAGGGCCAATCCCGAAGCTTTGGGCCCACTATTATACAGGTGGAAACCTCTTGTCTGCTTCGGCAGCAGAGCCCCTTAGACTTCTCCTAAGATCTCATTTCTCAGACATAAAGAAGATTGAGTCAAATTTACAAAAAAATAAATTGATAACGATCAAAAGATAGGATCTCTGCCCAAAGGGCCATAAATTCATGCATATCCTTTGACCTAACACCACTACTATTAGGCATGAGTACCAAAAGAGATTCAAGAAAAAAAATGGAAACTGACCTATGTGTACCAAAAATATATTCATAGCAGCTCTTCTCAGGACAAAAAAAAAAAAAATGGAAATCGAGGGGATGCCCATGTACAACCCCAAAATTTCAAAAACAAATGTAAAAAAAAAGTTGTTTTGAATGTAATTGGGGAAAATATTAAATAAAAAAACATCAGCTAATACAAAGAAAAAGAAAAAAACTTTAAAAAAAACTTAAATTCAGTAAAGTTTAAGAGGTCTTACATAAACTAATAAAAGTGACCAGAACCAGGGGGAAAAATACATAACAAATACAACAATGAAAAGGAAAAGGGGTAAAAAAAATTAAGAATTGTAGTCAGTTGGATGATCAAATAAGAAAGCTGATTCCCACCTCTTGGCAAAAGGTAGAGGTGCATGAGATATACATCTTCAGACAGAACCAATTAGTTTTGCTTGACTATACAAATGTATTACAATTGAGGCATTTTACTTTTGAGGGTAGGAGTACAGAGATTTGTTAGGAGAACAGAAGGATAATGATAGCTTTATTTAAAAAAAAAAAAAAAAAAAGGAAAAAAGAGTATCCATAAGATAAAAAAAGAAACATACACAGAAGGGAGCAGAAATTCAGAAGAGGCCTCAGAGAAGCAGTGTTGGAAATACTATATTAAATTGAACATACACTCTTAAAATTGAACATGATAGATTTACAGTACCATATACAATTTTCTGTTCTTTATATGTGAAAATATTCGTGTTTGTTGACATTTGTCAAATTCAAAATAAAAGTGGAAAAAAAAAATCTAGCCAGCATATTCCAAGATATTTTTAGAAGGTTCAGCAATCCAAAAGAAAAAAGTTTAAGAGGAAAACCATTCTAATCTTGAATTGGCTAATAGATCCTAGGCCAAATTTCTTAGTAGTTATTGTTTGGATCCTGATTAACTCAGAATGAATGTAAATGGCAATCATTTCTGTCTTGATCAGAAAACCTGAGTCTTCTCCTTCCAAATTTATTATTTATTTATATTTTTTGCTTTTTTTGGAGGGAAAGAGGTAATTCTTTGCCTCAATTGCTATCTAGCCTTAATCACTGAATGGGTGTAGTTTCAGGCAGACTTAGACCTAAGCTCAAAAAGGCCAAAGACTTACATTGAATCTAGGGCCATCTCCAGTGTTCCTGACCTATTATCTGGCAACTGGATCCAAAAGATTCTGGAGGGTAAAGTGAGGTAAGTGATCTTACATAGACCTCCTTCATTTAAATCCAATTCACTCAGATGTCATAATATCACCTTCTTGATGTCATGGTCCTTTTCAAGAAAGGAGGACCAACAATCCTCTATTATGGATGAAGCAAGTAGGGCCTTTCATTCACAACTTCTTTAGGGACAATTCTAAACTCCATATCAGCTTGAAGCAGTTAGGGAAGAATGATCTTCACACTTATTCCCAGCTCAGAAATGTGCCATAGAAAATCCAAAAGTGGGGAACGACGTAAACTCTGAAACTAGCTTATTCAGTTCCCTTATCAGGAAATGCTAAAAGGAGACTCCATCCCATCCCCACTCCTTTTGTTACTTTTCAGTTTCAGTTTTATCATCTAAGTATTAAGATAATGTAGTCTCAAAAGAGATTATGCTTTTGACAGTTAACTCTACGTGATATTCTCTATCTTCAAGAAAAGCTGAGAAAATTCATCATATTCTGTGCAGATCTATTGCTTTCTCCCACACTGAGGAGGTCCTCAGTAACTGGGTTGGGTTGGCAAGAGAGAGATTGGAGCATTAATAGAATTAACTGCTTCCCAGACCAGGACACTGATTAGAGATCAGTTTGGCCTCATAGTCCCCATCCTCTGTGGAGTTCATGGGTATTCAGTCAAACCCTTGAGTTTGAATTTCCCTTAGAAATCTGCTCAGGCAGAACCAGGAGATCATTATATACCTCAACAACGATACTGTATGAGGATGTATTCTGATGGAAGTGGATCTCTTCAATAAAGAGAGCTAATTCAGTTTCAATTGATCAAGGATGGACAGAAGCAGCTACACCCAAAGAAAGAACACTGGGAAATGAATATAAACTGCTTCCATTTTTGTTTTTCTTCCCTGGTTATTTATACCTTTTGAATCCAATTCTCCCTGTGCAACAAGAGAACTGTTCAGTTCTGCACACATATATTGTATCTAGGATATACTGTAACCTATTTAACATGTAAAGGACTACTTGCCATCTGGGGGAGGAAGTGGAAAAATCGGAACAAAAGTGAGTGCAAGGGATAATATTGTAAAAAAATTACCCTGGTATGGGTTTTGTCAATAAAAAGTTATTTTATATATATATATATATATATATATATATATATATATATATATATAATTTTTAAAAATGAAGAAAAAAAATTTTGCTCAGGGCTCATGCCATCTTTGCTGAATCTCCTTGCCGTAGTCTCACCCTTCCCCCATGCATGTGATGTCTCTCCTCTCATGTCCCACCAGGTCTTATGGTGTCTCTCTCCACCATCCACTGTATCTCTATTCTTATAACTTCTTAATTGTTAAACCCCTTTCCTTGCTAATTATATGCTCTCCCAACTTTATTTCATTTTTATCACTTCTAGTATCTATAGTGTCTCTTCATTTTGCCTGTAACCTTTCCTCCTTTTCCAAAGGAAAAATTATGGATTCTTCACTCGACAAAACCCAACTGCTGCCTACACCAATCTCACGTTTTGGTGTTGAACCCCAAACACACCATTTGGAACCAGCAATTGCTCTCCTAAATCACATCAATACTTCTTAATTGTCCTTTAACCACACAGTTCAGGGATGAGGGCTCTGCTTTTAGAGCTCTGTTTCTAGCTCTCTGCCCCACCTTGTGTTTCCACAACTTGTACAATTGGGAAACAACTATTATGTTCTACCAAAGCTAGTTTATAAAGCATATAATTAAAATGTCTTTCCACATGTAAATTTTTGTTTCCAAATATATGCTAGAAATTGTGAAATGAGAATAATATGGTGAAACCGACCCGACTAGTTTTTCCAAAATCCTCAAGAAACAGAATTGTCCTCATTATCACCCACATCTTTCCCTTCATACAATCGCTTTAGGAAAAAAGAAAAAAACAAAGGGTTAACATGAATTTTAATAGTCAAAACAACAATTTCATACATACATACACACAAATACTTCAGCCTCTCTAAGGAAAGTGCAAAGGGAGAGAAAGAAATTTGAAAAATATCCAGGTAAGTAATCCTTCCAGGAATCAGAGCGCAGACTAATATTTTGGTCTTTTGACCTCAACCCTGCAAGGGAAAATGAAATAACATCAAGAATTAGCACACTTGAAAAAAAATTTTTTTAATTAAAAAAGAAGCTCACTTAGTTCCATCCCCTAACCAAAGAAAATATAATTTCTTACCCATCAGCCTCCATTTTCTTTCTTTTCTCAATAATCTGCAAAAAGAACAGAAATAATTATAATATACATTTCAAGCCTATATTAACTAGTAAGAGAGCATAGAAAAGGGTCTGGAACTCTGAGAAATAGGATGAATTATCCCAAACCTCTCCTATCTATAAGGAATAATCATCCTGGAGTTTCCTTCCAAAATTTTATCAACCCCAAGCCTTCAAGGATGAAGCATCTGAATGTTTGTTCTCATCTATAGCTTCCCATCTCCTTATATTCACCGCACTGATCTTTTTCCATTGTCGATCAAGCTCTGCCTTGTCATTTGTTTCTTTGAAGCGTCTAGTTTTCCGACCTTCTGACATCTTGATGCCATACTGGAAAGCAGCTCTACATGTAGATAAGAAAGTTAAGAGTATCATTATAGTGAGATTGGAAAGAACAAGATTCAAAGAAAGGGCCCTAAGTGAGAACTTACCTCACCAAACTGTGTCCTCCATACCCCTCTCCCTGCTCCCAAAACAATTTAGTTTTAATACTACTCACTTAGGCAGAGCCTCTTTGTTGTTCATATACTCGCTATACTCTTCCTGAGTATCAAAGTCCCAGCGACCTAATGGTCCCTTCTTGTTACCCTATAACAAAAAAGAAAATGGTGGTTAGCACAAGAAACCTTTCTAGTTTGTAGTATGGGGCTAATGAGCCACATTTAACACCATTCCAGGACAGAGCCTAGAAAATGTAACAAACTCGGATCTTTTTCTAGTTCTAGGCTTCTTTGAACATAAAAGGGCTGAAAAATAATCAATTACTCCAGATAATTAGATACCCAAACCATCTCCTGTCTTTTCCAGTAAAGAAGAAAGATTAAAGCACTCTTATTTGCTATTCCATTAATAACTTTAAAAATATGAGAAAATCTTGAAACTTGGCTAAAATGATTTAAAGCAATTGTATTCACACCTCCCCACTACCACCATCTTGAGCCTAAATTCAAAAAAAAAAATTTTTTTTTAAATGGCAGCATAAGCATCATAAGATGAAAATGTTTTTGACTCATTTTTCTGTAGAAAACTAAGTAATTCAGTTAAATCAACTAATTCTACCACCATTCAGGATACTGTTAATTTTCTCAATGTATCACTGAATGCTGCTAGTGGAAAATAAGACATACACTTTAGTCAGTTAACTTGCTCTTTTTCCTACAGAAAAATATAGCAATACAGACTATAGCCAAGATATAACATTTTATAAATACACACACACACACACACACACACACACACACACACACACACACACATATATATAAAATTTTCCCTAGTTACATGTAAAATGATTTTTTGCATTGTTTTTTTAAATTTTTGAGTTCAGATTCTCTTCTTTCCTCCCTCCACTCCCAACCCCCCAATAAGAAAGCAAATGTGAAGTTATGTAAAACATTTCTATAAGTCATGTTATGTATGTGGATGTCCATCAGTTGGAGATTGACTGAATAAGTTGTGCTATATTAATATGACAGAATATTATTATTCCATATGAAATGATGAGCAGGCTGATTTCAAAAAAGACCTGGAAAGTCTCACATGAATTAACGTTAAGTGAAATGAGTAGAATCAAGAGATCATTGTACATAGCAACAAGATTATGTGATGATCAACTGGGATGGACATGGGTCTTTTCAACAATAAGGTAATTCAAGGCAATTCTAATAGACTTGGTATGGAAAGAGCAAAAGAGCCATTCCCATTCAGAGAGAGAACTATGGAAATTAAATGTGGATAAAAAGCATGGTATTCTCATCCTTTTTGTTGTTGTTATTGGTTTTTTTTCTTCACTTTTGATTTGATTTTTCTTACACAGCATGACAAATTGGAAATACATTTAGAGGAATTGCACATATTTAATCTACATTGGATTGCTTACTGTCTAGGGGAGGAGGGAAAAAAATCTGGAACACAAAGTTTTGCAAGAGGGAATGTTAAAAACTATCTTTGCATATATTTTTTGAAATATAAAGCTATTATAACAAAATTTTTTTAAAATAAATAAAAAAGTCATGTTGTGAAAGAAAACATATCTCTCTCCTCCTCAAAAAAATAAAGTCAAAAAAAGTATGCTTAAAATGTTTTCAGACACAATCAGTTTTCTGGGTATGGATAGTATTTTTCATCACAAGTCCTTCAGAGTAGCCTTGGATCATTGTATTCTTGAGAACAGCAAAGTCATTCACACCTGATCATTCCACAACACTGCTATTACTTTATACACTAGTACATTTCACTTTTCCTTGAACTCATGAAGGACTTTTCAGGTTTTTCTGAGAGCATTCTGCTCATCATTTCTCACAGAACTATACTATACCATCATAATCACACATATAATCACAAACCACAATTTATTCAGCCATTCCCCAAATAATAGTCATCCCCTTAATTTACAATTCTTTACCTTAAGAGCTGCTATAAATATTTTTGTACATAGAAAAGTCCTTCTTTTTTTAAAAATCTCTTTTGATATCCATGGTTAATAGTGGTATTGTTAGGTCAAATAATATACATGATTTTATAGCTCTTTGGGCATAGTTCACATCTTTTGATCATTTATCAATGGCTTTTTTTTTTTTTAATAAATTTAACTCAGTAACCTATACATTTGAGAAATGAGGCCTTCATCAGAGAAATTTGCTTCAAAATCCTTTTCCCAATTACTACTGCTAACTGAATCCTCCCCCCATTTATTCTATTTTCTCTTTCCTTTCTAACACTGATCCCCTTCACTGCTACAGCCATCTGTGCACTCTCTTTAGTTTGCTGATTTCTCAAGGCCCTCTCACCTTAGGACATTTCTTTCTTGCTGACCTTCCAAGTCATCTTAAGTGTCTCTGAGATGAAAGGTCTAGAAACTCCCAGTACCGCCACTGATTCAGAGGCCCAAAGCCCATTCCTGTTTTACTGGCACAGTTGCAGCTACAGCTCCATTAGTGTGGCTAATACTAGGACTGTGAGCTGGATTCCCACCCTGGTGCTGAAAGATCTTGCCTGCTGACCTTTTAAATTAACTTCGGCTGAAAAATATTCCACTCCATCTTTTTCTGTGTTCTTTAGATTCATTATTTAAATAAATTTGGACCACTATGAGAGAAAGCTTGATAAGTTTCTGCTTTTACTCTACCATCTTGGCTGGATGACCAGGTTCCATATAATCCATTCTTTTTTTTTTTAATTATAGCTTTTTATTTACAAAACATATGCATGTGCTAAGTGAAATGAGCAGAACCAGGAGATCATTATATACCCCAACAACGATATTGTTTGAGGATGTATTCTGATGGATGTGGATCTCTTTGATAAAGAGAGCTAATTCAGTTTCAATTGATCAAGGATGGACAAAAGCAGCTACACCCAAAGAAAGAACACCGGGAAATGAATATAAACTGCTTCCATTTTTGTTTTTCTTCCCGGGTTATTTATACCTTCTGAATCCAATTCTCCCTGTGCAACAAGAAAACTGTTTGGTTATGCACACATATAGTGTATCTAGGATATACTGTAACCTATTTAACATGTAAAGGACTGCTTGCCATCTGGGGGAGGGAGTGGAAAAATCGGAACAGAAGTGAGTGCAAGGGATAATGCTGTAAAAAATTACCCTGGTATGGGTTCTGTCAATAAAAAGTTATTAAAAAAATATGCATGGTAATTTTTTCAACAGTGATCCTTATAAAACCTTCTGTTCCAAATTTTCCCCTCCTTCCCTCAACCCCTTACCCTAGATATCTGGCAGGTAGTTCAATACATGCTAAATATTATAATACATTCTTTTTTTTTTCCTTGTAAGGTGATTCTTTTTTTTTTTAATAACTTTTTTATTGAGAGAACATATGCATGGGTAATTTTTTACAATATTATCCCTTGCACTCAAATCTGTTCCAAATTTTCACTTCCCTCTCTCCACTGCCTCCCCTAGATGGCAGGCAGTTTTATACATGTTAAATATTATAATGCATTCTTAATGTATTAATCCTTAATAGATATACCTGATCCATTTTGCTATAATCCACCTCCTCATCACTGTCCACAGCCATGTCATCCATCCTAAAAGGCAAAGAAAAGACACATGCTCTAATCACCCATGACTGCCTAGGAACTTGACTAGTTCCTCTGCCCTTTCAAACTTCTTACTTTCCCTATTTTTTTGTTGATTCAATTAACATTGACAATCCTGACATCATCTCCTTATTAGCAGTTTCAGTCTTCCAACCACCCCACCCAGTATCCCACTTCCTACTTCCCAGACTTACGTGGCTGGATAACACTCTGCATAACTGTTGGACATGCCAAAGAAATCTCCCAGCTGCTTCTTATCTTCTGGTTTCTTTAGTGTGTGCTGTGTTAAAGTATAATAATAAGTGCCACAGAAAATAGATGCCTATATACCATATGTCCACCAGGAAACAGCTTTTAAAAATTTGGTACATGAATATAATGGAGTATTACTACACTGTTTGAAATGTTATGATTGCACAGGAAAGGAAAAATATGAACTGAACAAAAGAAAATAATATACACAATAACTTAAACAATCTCTATGGAAAAACAACAAAACAACCAAACGCTGGAGAAATTAAAATGAATAAGCTTGGCCCCAAAAAGCAGATATAAAAGTGCACCTCTTTTCCTTTTTTGCAAAGGTAGGGGACTCGTAAGTTTAAGTGGCGAGAGATATGCTGATGAAATTTGTTGAACTGATTTCTTTTTATCATTTGTTAATAGAAATGGCTCTCTCAGAGGAAGATGAGGGATATACTGAAACAAATGATAAGAGTCCAGGCAAAGGAAAGGAAAAAGAACAAAATAAGAAGATAAAAGCCATAGAAAAACTATAATCCTAAAGACAGAATGATTGCTATAAACATGTCTTCTGGGGAAGAAGGCAACTCTCAAGTCAAACCATAGCTTTGGGGAAATCAGAAACAAAGTATAGCTAAAAAGTTTTTTAAGAATTCATAATCCTGTTTTATATTAAAGGATATGATTCGCCACCTTCCCAACCAGCAGAACCAGCAAACTTTTCATTGATGGACTTTATCAACTCCTTGGCAGATCCAGGACCTATGAGTAAAAGATTATATGATTCTTCTTAAGCAAGAGAGACTTGAGCCAGGACCCAACCTCACCCAAACCCAATTCTTACAAAACTGAGTAGAATGAGATTCTCCTCTAGCAATAATTCCTGTATTCTGCTACTATTACTGTGCAAACCAGGGTTCATTTTATGTCATATAACTAACCTACACTGATTCCTTTGAGCAATCATGGACACTGTTGCCCAGAATCAGACAGCACCATGAATACCAATTCTTAACATGTATAATGTGTGAGAATTTTAAGCTAAGGTCAAATAAAAGACAGGAGCTGAGATGCAGGCCTCTAGCTCTTCAGAACACTTTATGACATCTACAGAACAACATGAATATAACTTACCTTTATCAATATCAATGGGCTGAAAAGAGAAAAAAGAGAGTATGGTCAATATCAAATATCAAAAACACCTATTTTTAATTCTCGATCACATTCAGCAAATCTACTATCTTTTTCTTCCTCTCTTAACCACTTTCCCGAATATCCACTACTTTTATGGTTTTTCCCCATCAGTTAGGATTATACTGTGGGGACATCTTACTTCCTGCTACAAAGTTTTTCTAAAGAATAGGGCTGCCATTCCTCCTTACATATTATCACCATCCGGTACTTGCTCAATGCTTCTGAAAAATCTGTTACCAAAGGTATTACTGCCTCACATCATGAAAATTTTCCCAAATTGATCAAAGAGAAAACAATCTTCTAATCATTATTCTGATTCAAGGAGTGGGCCTATACCCCTAATTCTCTCTCCTCTCTAAATTCCCATTCTCTACTCACACCATCACCCCCCCTAAGTCTACAAAAACAAGATACTATTTACTATGTGGAGAATTTTCAGATTATACTCCATTTGCCAAGGAAATTATATTAGATCTCTCCAAAAACTTTTATAGGGATTTCCATACTGAAAACCTATATTTACTCAGGATCTAAAATTAGTCTACCTTCTTCCATGTGATAAAAATCCTGAAACTCATGACTCACCTCGTCATCTACTTTGGGCTTCTCAAAGTAACTGTGTCGCTTTTTCTCCTCTTCTCTTTCCCGATCACGCTCTCTTTCTCGATCCCTTTCCCGGTCCCGTTCTCTTTCTCTTTCCCGTTCTCGGTCCCGATCTCGATCTCGCTCCCGTTCACGGTATCTTTCCCTTTCTTTTTCCCTTGGAACCTTAGTTGTTGATGGTACATAATCTCCAACATCTTCAAAAATGCTGAAAAGGCATAGACCCAGATGTGAGTAGCTCTCAAAAAGTATGGCACCTACTATGTCTTTGGATTCCTGGACTAGGTTTCCCATAGACTTCCAGAACAGCTGGTCACCCACAAAGCTCTCTTTCCATGATTATTTACATTAAAAACTAATAAGAAAATCTTTATTTTCTTGGTATTGGGGTAAGGGAGCTTCGGGGGGGTGTGGGGAGGAGATTGGAATTCATATATACAATGCTGGAAACTATCTTTACATATAATTAAAACAATAGAATACTATTAAGCAATAAAATTAATGATTAAACTCCATATTATGGGGAGACATCCTCCCTCCCTCCAAAAAAATAAACTAATATACATACTTCATGTCAGCCTCCGGAGGTTTCTTTTCATCCAGCTTTCCTGTAAAATAAGAATAGGAATAAGAATAACATGGTAGGAACATGGTAGGGATATTTCATTCCCAGTATCATTATCAGTTCTTTCAATATTATAGGAAAAATATGCAAAAAAGCATGATTCCTCACTCTCAGAAATAATGGAATGAATGATGTAAAAAAATCAGTATGAATTTATTTCACTTGATTTTTTTGTTAAAAAGTAATGGTCTGAACAGGATGATTTCAGAAAGACCTGGAGAGACTTACATGATCTGATGCTGAGTGAAATGAGGACCAGAAGATCATTATATACTTCAACAACAATACTATATGATGATCAATTCTGATGGACGTGGCCCTCTTCAACAATGAGATTAACCAAATCAGTTCCAATAGAGCAGTTATGAATTGAACCAGCTACACCCAGTGAAAGAACTCTGGGAAAGAAGTATGAACCACTTCATAGAATTCCCAATCCCTCTATTTTTGTCCGCCTGCATGTTTTATTTCCTTCACTGGTTAAGTGTACACTATTTCAAAGTCCAATTCTTTTTATAAAGCAAAATAACTATATGGACGTGTATACATATATTGTATTTAGCTTATACTTTAACATATTTAACATGTATTGGTCAACCTGCCATCTGGGGAAGGGGGAGAAGGGAGGGGAAAAATCGCAACAAAAGGTTTTGCAATTGTCAATGCTGAAGAATTACCCATGCATATATCTTGTAAATAAAAAGCTATTAAAAAAAAAAAAAAGTAATGGTCTGAGGCACTTAAACAGCATAGTGAATGGAGCACTGGCCCTTTAAGTCAGGAGGTTCTGAGTTCAAATTCAGCCTCAAATACTTAACACTTCCTAGTTGTGTGACTCTAGACAAGTCACTTAACGTCAATTGCCTCAGCAAAAAAACAAAACAAAACAAAAACAAAAATAAAAGTAATGGTCCTATTGCTTGGTGGGAATTTACTGAAAAAAGAGAAAAAAAAAGAAAGAAATATTTATGAATTAAAAAAAAAAAAAGAATAGAAAAAAATCAAGAACAAAACCCTACCAGTTATTGAAGGCTCAAAAAGAGCAGCTAGCAAACAATAGAGATAGAAAGTAAGAAGCTATATGGAGTCAAAGTACAGAGAATATTAAGAATAAAAGGGTGAAAAAAAGTTTTTTATATTGGGGGAAGACAGTTCCCGTCTAGTCTAAAAAGGTTCCAAGACAAGGGGGACAAGACTGAGAAAAACAAATCCACTGGATTTAGCAATTAAGAGTTCACAGGTACCCTCTGGGAGAAGAGTTTCAGAAGAAAAAAGGCCAGATTTCAAGAAGCTAAGGAAAAGGTGGTGAGAAAAAAGAGACATCTGGTATGGACTATAACTTTATGAAAAAACATTTCATCACAATGAAAAGATACTTCTAGCCATCTATTTTTATATGTTATGCTAGGTAATGTAGAAACTGAATTAAGTAGAAAGTTAACATATAAACATTTATACACCAAAGTCTATCTCCTATAGTCCCTAGCACAAGCTCTTACACATTCAGTAAGCACTACATAAATACTTATTGGCTGCTCTTTGTAGTGGCCAGAAACTGGAAACAGAGTGGATGCCCATCAATTGGAGAATGGCTGAATAAATTGTGGTATATGAATATTATGGAATATTGTTGTTCTGTAAGAAATGACCAGCAGGATGATTTCGGAAAGGCCTGGAGACTTACATGAACTGATGCTGAGTGAAATGAGCAGAACCAGGAGATCACTATATACTTCAACAACAATACTATATGATGATCAATTCTGATGGACATGGCCCTCTTCAACAATGAGATGAACCAAATCAGTTCCAATAGAACAGTAATGAATTGAATCTGCTACATCCAGCAAAAGAACTCTGGGAAATGAGTATGAACCACTTCATAGAATTCCCAATCCCTCTATTTTTGTCCGCCTACATTTTTTATTTCCTTCACAGGTTAAGTGTACACTATTTCAAAGTCCAATTCTTTTTGTACAGCAAAATAACTGTATGGACATGTATACAAATATTGTATTTAGCTTATACTTTAACATATTTAACATGTATTGGTCAATCTGCCATCTGGGGGAGGGGGAAGGGGGAAGGAAGGGAAAAATTGGAACAAAAGGTTTGACAATTGTCAATGCTGAAAAATTACTCATATTTATCTTATAAATAAAAAGCTATAATAATAATAAAAAAGAAATTTAAATTTAAAAAATACTTATTGGCTGGTGAGGAGGAAAGAATGTAAAGTAAACACCATCAACATTGTTCTCAATCTGCCTCATACTGCAAAGCTACTTCCCAAACTGGTCAGGGAGAAAGAAATATATGTTCCAGTCTCGACTCAATTCTGCTTCCGAGAATATCCTGTGCCCTGATTCTCAAGGCCCTCTCTGACTTGCACAATGGCTCTAAGACAAATACACCAAATAAACATATTGCTTCCTAACATTCCATGTCACAAGATTCAGTCTCTAAAGAAAATTAAGGTCTTTCTCCAAGACCATTCAGAAACCTTTGTCTTTCTTCTTAAGTTTCTTATTCCGGGTGCCCTGCCGCAAATAGGAAAGGATCTGTGTCAGCTTGCTGATGACGATATCATTTGTGGTCAGTGTGGTCTGGGCCTGAAAATCCCAAGAAGAAAACAAGTCAAGCCACTGAGAAAAGACCAATTTTAGAAGGAAAGTATCCCTCCCACATTTCCTACAAAGAGTGGTCCTAGAGAATATTAGTGCAGGTACCTCCATGGTAGGACAATCAGCTTTGCTTCGGATAAGTGTAGTAGGGATGTCTGTGTCTGCATACTCATCATCCAGATCCACCACATAGGCCATTCTGCCTGGTAGAAACAGCTCATTTCGTTCATAAGCTTTGTTCTTGAAGAGCATACGGTAAACATTGCGGCCTAAGGGGGCATAATTAATAAACATTTACCAACTGCCAACTGTGAACATGGCACTATCATATGACTCAGTCTTAATCTTCAAAGAAGTTGTAATCTAATAGAAGAGACAAATCTAATAAAAATTTTAAAATGCTTTAAGAAAAAAGAAAAAGAAAAAAAATGCTAAAATACATAGTACTATCAGAATCAGAAAAGGTTAGAAAATAGAAAAACCAATGTTTGAATGGGTTGTAAAGGTGTTTTATAAAGGAGAATGACAGATAAGAGATAAAAAAGAGATCGACAAGTCTTGAAGAATAAATAGAAATTGGACAGATAAAGAAAGGAAGAGTATTTCATTTAGGGGGAGAAGATAAGAAAAGCATTATTACAAAGGTAGGAAAAATTAAGGCACGAGACTAAAAGGCACGAGACCCTACTTCTTAGGGAGGAGTGGAAAATAAACTTAGTTAACTGAGTAACAACTTAAAGGTAACAAAACACTTCATGTAAATTACAGATAGGGAGGCAATGATTTCTCTATTCATGTTTAATATCTGATAGTTTGAAGTAGTCTATAATTGGACCAATCAGAACTTAAAAGGATAAGATACCTTTAACAGGAAAATTTATGCAATAGCCAAATCCAGGAATTATAAATGTAACTTATTTTCCTTCCAATGGGAATTGTTCTTCATTAACCTCTACTAAAAGGTTCTAAGCCTCATAATTTGCCATAGAAGCAAAAGATACAAACTCTCATATAATTATTTGTCTCAACAGTAATATAACTGGGATATTTTGGCTACATTTGAATGATTTTGAAAGTTCTTACAGTCAGATTAGTGGCGATTTTGCATACAATGAGTTTTTCAAGCAAATGTTCATAGTATAAACAGAAAAGTAGTAAGGAATACCAAAGGTATTATAAATTTTAAACTTTATGTGGATCTAAGTTTAAAGAGTATATAACATATTCCAATATATGCTTTACAAAATGTGACTTAAAGTCACTTAAAAATTACTTTACAAAAAAGTGCAGCTGTTTTCCATCTTCATTTGGAAGGATATATAATTGATATTAGAATAACTCTCAAACTGATTTTGATGGTATATGAGAAAGGAGACAAGAACTATAAGGAATTAAAACTTGGTTTAAAGCAGTGTAAAAATGGCATTCAATATTCAGTATTCAAAGCATGTACTTAGAAATACTTACAGCCTGGGAAGAAAAGAGAAACAACAAATATGTGGAATTTTCAAAAATTCTGTCATAACTGCACAATTATGCTACATTTTTACTTGGTGGTATTTAAGATTCTTATAAAATCTAGCCTTGTTGAAAACAAGAAATGTCAAGGCTAATGCCTTGTTGATTTAATAAGCAACATTTCTGCTCTTACCCAAACGAGTCTTAAATTCAATTTTATTCTCAGGATCTTCATCTTTCCTTAAAAAAAACAAAACAAAACCAAGAAGCCATTAGCCTGTTCTACTATTAGTCCAAATCCTGCCCTTCCAGCTCTACAATCTTCCCCCTCATACACTCACTTTGTTTCCTTCTGAGGTTTCTCCATCATCTCCTCTTCTTCCTTCTCTTTGCTGGCAATCTCAGCTCGAACCTAAAGGAAAAATAAGAGATGTGCCTGGGACAGTACTATCCCCTAAAACTCTGCCTTCAATTTTTATAAATAATGCTACAACATCCAGACACTGGTTTCTTCCCCATCGACCAAAGCTCCCCTTCCTGGAAACCCAAAGACATTTAGCATTCCAGTAACATCCACAACTCACAAAGAACACAAAAACATCTCACCTTCTGAAGAAGGGCAAAATCCAATCCTTTCACCAAATGAGTGTGTTCCATGTCACCACCCAAGAATTTGGACTCTTGGATCAACTGTCGCCTCTTCTCTGCAGCAGATTTATCACTATACAACAAAAAGAATGATCATCAGATCAATCTAGTATTATTGCCATAGGTCTGGTATAGTAGTTTGGTTTAGGTAGGAGGAGGCCAAAGTCCATATTAGAAGATACTGAAGTCTAGAAGAATTAAATTTGTCCATAATTATGCAGCTTCACAGGAACTGATGTAGAAATTAAATTTTAAATGAACCAAGGCCAAAGTCTACTCACGCTTCAGCAGTAGGTCCCACAGCCCTGTAGTTGGCAGTGGTACTGATCAATTCTGTTTCCTCATAATCCTTGTTGACACCATCTCTTCTTTCTTTGGCACGGTCCCGATACTTTTCTGCTAGCTCCCTTTCACGTTCAATTTCTTGTTGACGGAGTTTGGCATAGTAACTATGAATGAGAAGAAAGCATGTAAAACATTCAAATATAAGTGAAGCAAATTTGTTCCTGCCTATTGCTTGGACTCTGTTCTCTACATGTCTACCCACTCTACTCATACATAAATTTCTCGGCCAAAATTCACACTCCCTATAATACACCCAATTACTTATATACCCTCTCACAGCATTTTCTTTCTCTGTATGATGAAATTTACTCTGCAATGGGAAACCTAATGCTTTCCCAGTCATTGCTTATTCACCTTCAAATTACTAAGTATCTACTCCCATTAAGCCACAAAGCTACAGAATATTATTTGGATTTCCAATTCTTTACAAATTTCAGCTGAATACCTCTTGATTCTTGTTGATCTACACCACCCTGCTCCAACTACCCAAAACAAAGAAAGCAAAATACCCAAGCTCCAAAGAGAACTTTTGTAATTTCTAAAACGAAAATTCTGTAAAAGCACATATTTACCTTAATAGGCATAAAATCCATAGAAAGCTTCCCCAAAAAAAGAAATGTTTCATCTTTCTAGAGCTATACACCTATATATCCAACTCTTATAATCCAACTTAGTCCCATTTACAAGTAAGGACAATGTCCAGATTAAGATCTAACTTCCCTTTCCCTTCCTTTCACCTTTTCTTTTTCCTTCTTCGTGCTGCTGGATCTTCATCCTCGTTGTATTCCCTTGGCATTCTAGAAAAGAACAGAAAATCCAAATATAACAAATGCTACCACATCCTCTCAAATCCCAAGAGGAGGTCTCAGTGGCAAAGATTATTAAAGCTGAGCAGAAAGAAGTCCCAAAGAAATATATTTTAAACCCAACCCAACTGCAGCCTCAACAGAATAATCCCTTCTCTTACCCTCTATAGACTTTCTTAAATGCTTTCCTATAGGAAAGTATGCAATGAGAATAGGTTGGAAATAGGAAACAACTGGGAACATCCATCAGCTTACTCATGATGTCGAGACTTGGATGGTGGTGCAGATGTGGGTGCAGCTCTAGGTGTCATGAGAAGCTTCCTAAAGTCTTCATTGGTGAGTTTGGATCTAGTGAAACAAAGTACAAGAGTATCAAATATGGAGTGACAAATTAGCACTTCCTTTTCCTGCTTCCCTAGAGATACTTATTACTTCTTTACACAATGAGTAACAGTAAAAAATAACACTCATTACTTCGAGGATCCCTGATCTAATCAGTGCAGGTAATTGCACTGACCTTTTATTGACAAAGGCCCCAAACCTTCCACATTTGTTTTATTAAATAAGATTCTTACTATGAATGAAAAAATTCATCACCTGGCAAACAGATTTCTGCTTAAATAAAACAAGTCTTTTCAAATTGTAAAGATCCAGAAAGATTATCTAGTTCAATTTCTTCTTCAAAAAATAACGAAACTGAAGTCCAGAAAGATTAAATAACTAGCTCATGATTATGCGAGCAACAACAAGCAAAACCCAGACGAGAGATACTAGGTCCCGACTGCAAAACATGCAGGTATTATTTTCCTAAGCTAGTGCCCGGAAGTCACACAGACTTCATTAACACTAGCATACAAGAAGTTGTAAGAGGACCTATTTATGTTCAGTTGGCATGACCTTTAAGAGTATAGAGTCACTTCGACGAACCGGGCATTTGAGGTGCATTCTAAAGTTCAAGTTGAAAAGCCCGCAATCCCAACCTGGGGGTCCCGCCCTTCCAACAGAGCTCCCTCTATTCTTGACCCCTCCGCACCAGTCACACTTACTGGTGGAAAGAATGAGGATCGTCCACATCATGGCCATCCGGAGCTAACGGGTTGGAAAACGGTTCACCTAAAGAAAATAAAAGACTTAATCCTCCACATCTCTTCGCTTCGCGCCGCGCTAGCCGGACCCCAGATACCCAGATCGGGACCGCGAAAAGAACCCTCCCTAGCTCCCATCGATCCTGGCCCTAGCAATCCTAAATTGGCCACAGGGAAAGTTCTTAATACTGAAGGTTGACCCGAAGGAGAGTCCCAAGGGGGAAGGAGTAGACACCCGCACTCACTATCTCGTTCCGGCATCTTGACTTGGGTTTCTGTACCCAAAACAAACGACACGGCAGGAAGAGCGGACTTAAAAACGAGCTACCCACAATTCATTACGCACTATAACCCACAGTTCTCTGCGACGAAATCGACTTCCGCCTTACGCTTGGTGCCACCTTCCCTACGTGTCATTACCATAGCAACTCCGCTCACGTAGACGTGAACTAGTCTTCTACGGAAGTGAACGGGGCCAGTAACCCGCCAGATCTTTTGATAATTCTAACGTAATTGGCTGAATTTCACTTTGGTTATCACTCTCCCCACCCCTTCCCCCGCATCTGGCCAATCCTGCAGGACAACAGACAATTCTCCAAAGACCAAAGCAGATTGGTGAGGTGAATGATATCTCTCCGTGATTGGCCGTACGAGCCCTTTCCTTCCGAAGACTGAAGGAGTAGCGGTGTTCTGCAGTCTTTGGGAAAGATGGCGGCAGCCGCAGCCCGCGGAATCGGTTCCAAAGTAGGCCAGAACCTGAGAGAGATCCGCATCCACTTGTGCCAGCGCTCGGCCAGCAGTCAAGGAGTGAGGTTTGGTTGGATTGCGTTGTTTGGACGGGTGGGGCAGCCTGGGCGGAGGTCGAAAGGTCACGACCTCACGAGGTCATCTTGCATCTATTCTGTGGGTGATTTGGGGAAGTCACTAGAGGGGAAGGAAAAGGGAATGGGAACAGGAGGAAGGGCTCCCCTCTCTGACAGACCCTAAGTCACTTGGTTCAGTCACGCCGGCTCTCTGATCTTTAGTGTTCTTACCTGTAAACCGGGGAGGATGTGACTTTAAAACATCTTGTTACATAAGTATCCTTGCCTCCCCAATGTCAAAGCAGCATAAAAAAGGTGAGTTACTTCTTCCCTTACTCCCTCCTTCAGGGACTTCATTGAGAAACACTATGTGGAACTAAAGAAGGCGAATCCCGACTTCCCCATCCTGATCCGTGAGTGCTCCAAGGTGCAGCCCAAACTATGGGTCCGCTATGGTGAGCTGGAGCTTGGGACCACACGGGAGTGGTGGGGAGCATTGTAGCCCCTGGTTTAACAAGTTTCAGCCTTAGGAAGATTTAATGCAGCCCCACACTACAACTGTAAAAAGGTTTTTCTAATGGGAGAATCATAGGCATAATACTTAAGAGCCTCGTCAAACCCCTGCTCTTGGGTTTTCTGCCACCATAGGGAAGATGGAACCAGAGAGGCTTGGCCCCTTTGCTTTACCTTATAGCTTTAGTCTACCCACACATAACCTCAAGGTTGTAGTTTAACATCAAATCTAGTTGGAATCTTTAATTTACACATTATCAGCAAAAAATAGGAAAACATCCCAACCCATGGTAGTTCTTTTTTCCAAATGTCAGTAACCAGTCTGTAATACATCTTGTGCTTAATATGGCCCATTTCTTCATTCAGTGATACCTACATAAAAGGTGTTTTCTAACTTTTATTCTCAGCTTTTGGCCAGGAGAAGAATGTCTCCTTGAACAACCTCAATAGTGAACAAGTGGCTACAGCTCTAGTGAATGTGATGAATAGCAAAGCCTGAAGTCTCAAGAAAACATATTAAGAGTTGCCTCAGAGCTTTGGTTCTGATGGACCGGGAATGAAATATCCACATATTGTAAAATTCTTTCCATGTAAACCTTGTATTGTAATTGAACTATAAGTTTTCTGAATGTTCCCTTTACTCCCCATCCCCAAACATACACATTTATCCACCAACATTGTGACTGAAGAAATTTAATGTAATACAACTTGTCAGTTCTAAGAGAAGCTGTGATATACGAAAGAGGGAAAAGAAGGGGCAGGGAAGGGGGGAGGATGGGAGGATGGGAGCGGGGTAGGAGGACAGGAAATGGGACAGGATTCTGAGCAGCCATGACCTGGTGCCCATTTTGTCAACCCTGAAAGGAAACATAATTGGAGCATAGACAATAACTTTTGAACCACAGAAAAACAGGGCTGGCCCATACAAGCAAGAAAGGGAGAAGTTATGGCAGTGCCAATGCATTCGGTACAAGTGAACTTCCTCCCAGTGCCACCTCCTGAAGAGCTTGTATGCGTTCCTGGAGGTCAGGCTCTTCTTTGTGTTTCTCCAAAGCCTGTAGGCCAGCATGCTGTAAGAAGTCCTGAGCTGCCTGTTTAGAGGAGACAAGATGTGGTGAGGCATGGATGTGCCATATTTTCTACACTGAATGATGGGGAGTGGGAGGGGAGGGAGGGAAGAAAATTTCTACTGGGGAAAGTGGGGCAGAGAAAGCATATATGCCTGTAAGTAATATCAGGGATGGTTAAGATGGGGTCCTATCTTTAACTTTTTTTTTTTTCTGAGGTAATTGGGGTTAAGTAATTTGCCCAGGATCACACAGCTAGGGAATGTTAAGTGTCTAAGGCCAGATTTGAACTCGGGTCCTCCTGATCTCAAGGCCGGTGCTTTACCCACTGCACCATCTAGCTGCCCCCTGGAGTCCTATCTTTAGCCTATTTGAAACACCAAAATGTGGAACCTGAACCTGAATCAAAACCCACCTCAGGCTGGTGTACAAAAAGCAGTTGCAACAGCTCCAGGCTCTGTCCTACCACCTCAGAATCAGAAAGGGTCAGGATATCTAGCATGTGGGGGAGTACTGGACCAGGCCAGAGTCTCTGGCAATAGAAAGGTCCCTTCTCAGCAATGTTACACAGGATTGTCAGCACCTACAAACACAACATTTAACATTAGTATAGCACTTTAAAATTCTAAAGAGCTTTCTTCAGTACTCCATTATATTTGTTTTACAGATGAAGCTGAGGCTTCAAATAACAAACAACATCTACACTCACAGGTACTAAGAATTCAGAGGAAAGCAGCCTAATTGCCAACTCCTAGTTGTTTCCTGCTACACAATACTACTAAAAATTGAAAAGGACAACACAAACTCTTGTGTTCCTAACTTGTAAACAACAAATGTGCTAACCACTACTTACCAGTATGCGTACCACCCGTGAAATAGGTAAGAGTTGCAAGAGGGGAGCAACCAGATCCAGGGACAGCAATGCTGTGCAGAGGCCAGGATCTTTTACTAGAGAAGAGGCACCATGACCAGGTTACTCACAGAACTCAAGTCCAAGGAAGTAAGTTACAGTTACAAGAGCATGGTTACACATGTGTTATAAGGTCATAAAACACCTTTCTAATCCATCCCAAACTCATTTTAAGCTAAGAAGTCCCCAGATGTGTGGAAAAGTTACTATTACTTTAACGAGACAGAAATCATTGCAGTGAGTTGACTTAGCCCCATCACATACCAGTAAGGTTATTGAGGACCCAGAGGCACTCAGGGACCAGGCTAGGTTGGTGCTGGATGAAGAACTCCATGAGGATAAACATGGCCACTATAATTCGCTCGTCTGCAAAATCTGCTCGTACCCCTGCATCTGCTGCTCCTTCCTCTGCCAGCAAGTTACCAAAGCAACGAAGAACTGGGCAGGCCAACTGCAAAGGCAAGATGGGTGGCAGGAAGGATAAGGGGTTAGTTGGTGATTCGAGGACAGGGGAATATTTAACAAGAAGGGAGGACACCAAGGATATCCTACATACTGTCACCCAAGCAGGGCTGAAAACACCTGCTTCTCCTGGGTAGTAAAGAATTCCTCAGTGACCTCTCTCTACCTACCAGATCCAGTCCTGTATCCACAGATCCTGAGGCAGCCCTAGCCAAATCCATCAGCAATAGCCCCAGAGTGGACAAAGCTCCTCGGGAAATGAGCAGTGGATTGTTCACCTGGCTAGAATAGAGAAGGAAGCATAGTCATGTCTCCACATCCCAGAACCCTAAGTTAGACTAAGCCACCAACCAAAGTCAGTATGAACCCTGGGCCTTACTACACCTAGAGAACTAAAATAGAACAATAGTACTTAAAATTATTTTCCAAGCCTAAAGAAAATAAGATGGGAATTTAGCACTGTCCCACCCCACTCCCTGCAGTCTCAGCAAATACTATGCTGTGATTCTGATTCAATACTCCATGAATTTATGGTATAGAAGGATTCCTAAGGAAGATTCTAAGTGGCATTCCTACTTTGAGCCCATGGTACCTGCAGATAATGTAGTGAAGGCACCAGGCAAACTCCACAGCAACACTAGCCCCCAGCTCTGGGGTAGGGTGTAGAAGTCGAAGCATGTTCGGGAGAATGGCGGAGTCCAAGACAGAGCTGCCAGTCAAAGGAGCACAATAAATTGGAGTATGAATGAAAATACAAGGTTCTCATCAAGATCCCACTGTAAATGAAAATGACACTCAAACTTGAGGCCCTTCTCAGGATTGGAAGTTAGGAAAGTAAACCAGAAACAAACAGTACACTTGAAGTAAGTATACTTACTGAGCCTGAGGCTCACCTTTGGCCACCAGTCTCCCCTCCCATGCTGCTGTCCCAAATGAAAGAAGATTTACTTACGGGATGATTTCCTTAGGAGCTTCATTGGCCTGCAAAAGTTGTGACAAGGTATAGCCAAGAGCTTCCAGAACAGCTGCATGGGGGGACTGGAATAAGACAATGTAGATCTTAATGAAGGAACAGAAAGAAAGCAATGTCTAGAGCCATCCTCCCCAAGCAGTAAAGGCATGCAGAAGTGAAGAGCATTGGATCCCTCACCTGGATGCATAAAGCAAGAGCTGGAATAATGCCCTGCGGAAGAAGCTGCCTCCTCACAGCCTCACTCTCCACAGCCAGGTTGCCTAGTGTGTAGAGACATAGCTCCTGAGAATAGAAGGGGACAAGAAAGAATTCTGAGGTTTTCCCCTTCCCCAGATTAAGAAGAGGGGAATCCTTGAAACATTTTTATCAACAAATCTGAGCCCAGGAATTCTACATTTCAACAAGTGAACACTGGCCACCCCCAAGGTTCTGCCCAAGCCCCTGAGGGATCAATCAGACTGGACACATGAGCAGACTTGTTTATCCCAGTGCACCAGTAATCAGAAGCTGGGGATCAGTACCTACTCGTGCCTTATACCACCGCTTTAGTTAATGCTAATAATATGACTTTCAAAGGACATGTGACATAATGTGGGTCCAAGAGTCACTGATTTTGATACTAGGTCTTGCAGTGGGATGGCAGTGGGAGACAGGGTTTCAGGCATCTGAGCAGTGGATTGACAGACATGAGTCTGGAACCAGGCCCTTGGATCCAAATTCCATCACTAGGTGTCTGACCTCAAAAAGACCAAGAGGAACACAGAGAGAAAACAAATTAAGTCATTCTTAAGGATAGTAAACATCTGATTAATGTACCTGCTGGCAAAGGTAAAGACCAAATGTGGCAAGAGAATATATTCCCCATGATACCCCCGTGATCCAATATTTCCTTTGTCAGGAATTTAATCTGAAAATCTTATCAAAATAATAATTTAAAAAAATTACACAAGGCTATCACAGCAGTATATGTAATTTTTAAAAATTAAAACGTTTTGTAGGAGAATGGTTACATAAATTGTTCCATATAAATGTAATAGAATATAATAATACAATTAAGATAAACAAATATAAGGTTTGCCAAAAAAAAATCTGCTACAATGCTACTGGATTTAGGGGTCAAAGAACCTGGGTCCCAGTTCTGTTACCTGTGAGACCTTAAGTAAATCATTTAAGCTCTCTGGCCTGTTTCCTCATCTGTAAAATGAAGAATTTTGACTAAATAATCTCTGAATTCCCTTCTAGCTTTCACTCTGTGGAACCTTTATGAAAAAAATGTAAACTGAAAAAAGCATTATCATAAAATGTAATACACATTAATATTACATATAGTGGGAAATGAATGAGAAGAAGTGGACCAAAAATCCTGATGAAGACTTAAGCAATTATATTTAACATTTTTATGTTACAGACTCCTTTAGCAGTCTGGTGAAGTCTATGCCTCCTCAGAATAAGGCTTTTAAATGCAAAAAAAATTTAGGATTGCAAATGAAATACTAAAATAGAGTTATCAAAATATATATTTTTTAACATTCACAGACCAGAGAGAGAACTCTAGGTGCAGATTGAAACATACATTTTTCACTTTACTTTTCTTGCCTTTTTTGCAGGTGGCAACATGGATAATAAGGAAATATGTTTTACATGACTTCACATGTATAATTGATATCGTATTGCTTGCCCTCTCGAGGATGGAAGAGGGTTTGGAGAGAGAGCTGGGAAATCAAAACTTTTAAAAATCATTGTTAAATTTAATTTAGTTTTTTTTTAAATGTCATGGACCTTGGGCTAAAAATATCTAACAGAAAGGGATGACAAAAATTCATGTAATACTTTTTTAAAAGCCAGACTAATTTCATAACAAGAAGCCAAATCAGAAATTGTCCTGCAATTTATAGTCTTACAGATTTTCCTGGACACTGAAAGGTTAAGTGACTAGTGACCAAAGTCACATAGTATATAACAGAAAAGACTTGAATCCAGATCTTGATTCCTAGGTCAATTCCCTATCTACACTATTCTGCCTCTCTTATATGATGTTTTATGCACTGGAATGAATTTAAATGTAATAATTAGTAAACAAGTTTAGTGACTTATTGAAGTTCAATGTTAAATTTTAACAAAAAAATTTTTTTAAATAAAAGCATATATATTCCAAAAGAGTCATTTAAAAGCGCTAATTAAAGTCATAAAAACGGAAGTTACATAGAAACATTATCTCTGGAGAATCAAAATGAAAAGGGGAAAAAAGGATAAATGGAGACAATAAGTACAAAGTAAAAAGAACTCCAGAATTGGAATGCAGGACCTAGGAATCTCAGTTCTACTACCTACCACATGGGACCCTTGGCTAGACAACTCATATATCTGGTCCTCCATATCGATCACTCATCACTATTGAACTAGTGAACTCTAATAACCTTCTTTTGGCTCCCACACACTAAGTGAAGGGTTAAAGGGAATAGGGTGAGCTCTTACTATGAAGTCAGCACTGTGCCCAGAAAGGTATGTGAGGAGGTAGGATGTGGAAGGCAGGCAGGCTTCCGCCACATTGGGCTGGTCAGCATGGGAGAGTTCATGCAGACATCGAGCTGCCTCCATCTGCAGTGAAGCCCAGTTGCTAGTCAGGAGTCCGATGAGTGTACGAATACTGCCTTCTAGCCTGTAATACCAAATATTAGAATTTGGCTCAACCCGTGCAACAGGTCCCTCCCAATCTCCAAACAAATAAAGCCAGATTCAAATCTCAACTCTACTATGTAAATAGCTCTGAGAATTCAGACAAATCACTTTAATTCTCAGGGTCTCATTTCCCCTCTCCAGAAGAAGAGTTGGACTAGATAATCCTATGAAATCCAAACATTTTCCTGGGTTGCCTTTCTTCCCCAGGAATCAAGATCTGCTTTCCGAAGTCTCCACACCCCAGATACTCTAGCCACAGAGATAAGAGTACAGACCTGATAAAAGTCTGCTGTGTTTCAGGATGCTGTAGGCTATGCCGTAGGCTGATTAAAGCCTTCTCCTTCTCCTTCTCCGTTCCCCGTTGAGACATCCGGAGTAAGTGTAGCACCTGTGGAACAGTGGAGAGTTAGTCACAGAAGAGATAGAGCCCAGTAATCTTTAAAGTATGTAAACAATTAAATGACCCCAGGTTATTTATAACCCAGGGTTCTCTTAACCAAACCTAACAACCTATTAAGCACCAGTAGCAGTCAAGGTGTTTTGTATTCATTTGGATAGTGGTTCAAAGTACTAGGCAGCCGAGAACCCTTTGTCATCGAAGAAATAGCCTACAGCATTAACTCACCTCCAGCTCTTCCAGGGGCTTATTCTGGAATTCATCCCTGGGTTCTTCCAGGTCGCTGTCCCTCAGCAATCTCTTGCTGACCAGGTGCTGTTCCCGCCTGGCCTTCCTTAAAGCTGGAGGAAAGAGGCCAGGAGCTCAAATCCAAAGTGGGGGACATGGGGGATCAAGTTAAGGCTAGAGAATACACAGACCAAAGGATCAGGCCCCAAGTGGGAGAATATGGCCAAGAAGTTTAGGCCAAAGCTGGAGGCCAAAAATCTCAGAGGCCAGAGACTGGGGGTCACAAAAAGGAACCGGCTCAGGTCAAGCCAAGTCTGGGAGTGGGAGGGGTCGGCAGAGTTACAAGGGCCAGTGGGTCAGAATGGGGGATAAGGGAGGATTGGGAGAGTGGAAGGGGGGAGGTTTTTTTTTGGGGGGGGCGAGCTAGGGAACACACAGGGTCTAGAGATTGTAAATGAGCAAGGGGGAGCACCCGAGGAGAAGAAGGAAGGAGATTAAGGGGGATCAGAAGGGCAGAGAGGAAATTTAGGAGTGAGTTATCCGAGGAGGCCAGAGTTGGGGAGGGGAAAAGGGGGCGTCACAGGGTTCTGGGGCTCTCGGTAGTAAGATCTGAAAAGCCAAGGACGGGCAGAAGAAGGGGGGAGGGGTATATGTTACAGGTCTGGAAGGAGAGGAGGGAAATCAAAATTACCAGGGCCTTTGGGCAGATCCCAGAGGCAAGATTAGGGGATCGGAGGATCCGGGGGCGAAGAATGGGGATCAAGGAGGCCAGAATGGGGCTGGGGGGAATAGATGGGAATCACAGGGGTCAGAAGCTGTCGGGAGGGGACAAAAGGGATGGGGGGAGGGCAAAAGGGTTCAGAGGCTCTGGGCCGGGGGCCATCGAGTCTAGAGGGAGGATGCAGCCCCAGAGCACCGCGGCCCCTCCGGCGCGGGCCGCACCTGCCTCCCGCTCCCGCCAGCGATCCCGCTGCTCTTGCAGATTGTAGCCATGGGCCCGGAGGCGGCCGCTGCGATGATTCCACATGACCCCAGGCGCTTTGCGGGCACAATAGGACCAGGCCTAGGACGGGCGGCGGGCAGCGGGCGGCGGCAGAGGCGGCTGGGGGAGGAGGAAAAAGAGAAGAAGAAGGAGGAGGGGCGGGAGGCGCCTAGACTCGCCCTACAGCTGCACTTCCGGTGGCGGGGGGTCGGGCGGGGCTGCGGAGCGCAGGGCGGAGCCTCCGAGGGCCAGCGCGGCTTGCTAGGGCAAATCTGGTTTCACTTCCCTAATTCGCGACTTCCTAAAGGAAGTTGCTTATCCGGTCTTTCTCCCGTCGGTAAGGCCAGAGCCCTCTCTCCCCGTCTCCTGTGGCGCTCCCACCCCCGCCCCCAGCTCAAGCTGCTCAACCTCCCCCTCGCAGCCGCTGTCTTCATCCGCCCCTCAACATTCCTCCAGCTCCGGATGCCGAGTCTACGCCCCTGAGCGGCCTCCAGCCTCCTCCCACCGCAGGATTTGGAATAAACAAGTGTAGACAGCAATCCTTTCACTTATCAAAAGTAAATGGATTTCTTGTATAAAAATGGGCGTACAGAATGGGAAATGAATAAGGCGATATCAGCAGTAGTCTGAAATCCCAAACAAATCCATCAGTCTCATAATTTTCTTCTGAAAATGCAGAATTATTAATAAGAGAAGGAACAACCAGCATGCATATTGCTAGCTTTCATGTTTGAAGCATCCCACAAATATTATTTTCACTGTATCTTCACAACACCCCTGGGAAATAGGTGCTATTATTATCCCTATTTTACAAATGAAGAAGCTGAGGTTCAGCAAACACTTGCCCAGGATCATACAGATGTCTGAGGCTGGATTTGACTTTAGGTCTTGCTGATTCCAAGTCTGGCACTATCAGGTTCCACCTACCTGTAGATTCTGAATCTAACAGGTTGAGACTTCTGGAAAAAGTGAAAAAATCCTGTTTATGACTGAGAAACTACTAGTTCTAATATACCAATGTATATGTTGAGATTGGGAAAGGGGACCCCAAACGTTTGGGGTCACAGACCGATGTCATGATGTCCTAGTCAAGGGGCAAAGTTTATTAGAATTGTAATGCCAACAGAAGCAGACTAAATTTCAAAAGAGATTAGCAAGGAACCAAGAGAAAGGAGATAGATTTATGGGATAGAGTTGGATCAGAGCTTCTTGTTACTTATTTGCTAATTTTATGGCTTTCAGGTAGGTTTAAGGGGTAGTTTTATTCACTATTGTCTCGGGAACTTGATTGTCATTGACCAACAGATTATATCTATCAGTCAATAGTGTTTGTAGGACTATTTTAAGGCCTGAAGACTTTAGAATCATTACAGACATTGTCAGTACTCTAAAGTCAGGGGGTCTCAGGATCACTAATATATCTTCCTAAAACCTAAGGGAAAAATATTATTATATTCCTAGGCCAGAAGCCTTTTCCAATCATTGACAGACTGTTAGAATAGCACTCCAAGGCAAGGGTACTTCAAAATCATTGCTATCTCCCCTAGAAGCTATATTGATGAGGTTAGTGGCAGTCAGAGTTGTTAAAATCCCCTTACGGTCGACACACAGGTTCTTCATATCATGAAACCCAAAATATTAATTGGCAAAAATGAAAGTTTATTGTTGGACAGGAAGCCAGTTCTGCTGAGACTGACTCTTTAGTGGCAAAGTCCTCTTAGGGAAATAGAGGCTGATGCTGAGAAGAGAATGCCTTCTCAGCAGGCAGGGTTCTAGCAGCAGAGCAAGCAGCTTCAGGCCTTCTGCAAGGAGTGAGAAACTGCCCTTTAAAAGGAATCTTGTGGCTTCAGGTTGAAAAGGAAGCCAAGTTTCCAGGCCTAGATACTTATGAGTATCCGGCCCAGATCTCCTATTGGAATTAACAACACTTCAAAGGGGTGCTTTTTGACCAAGATTTCTAATTGAATCAAAGGGTCTGGCATCCCTGAAAGAAAAGTTCTCTCGGGGGGGAGACTCCAAAAGAGATCACAGATCAAATGGAAACACAGTTTCAGAGTGATATTCTTAAAGAGAACAGTTTCAGTAAAGGGAACAGTTTCCCTCCCCCTTCAATATTACATCACATATACTAGTATATTTTCTATGTTAATATATTTTAATATAGTGAAAACAGGACTCATTTCTAAGATAGGCAACTGGGATTATTCTTTTTTAAATTAATTTACTTTTTTATTGAAGCTTTTTACTTACAAAGCATATGCATGGGGCAATTTTTCCAACATTGACCCTTGCATAACCTTTTGTTGCAAATTTTCCCCTCTTTTCTGTACCCCCTCCCCTAGCTGGCAGGTAATCCAATACATGTTAAATATGTTGAAATGCGTCTTAGATACATTATATGTATACATATTTATACAATTATCTTGTTGCACAAGAAAAATCAGATCAAGAAGGAAGTAAAAGAAAAACTAAGAAAATACAGTGCAAGCAAATAACAACAGAGAGAGTGAGAATGCTATATTGTGTTCCACACTCTGTTCCCACAGTTCTCTCTCTGGGTGTAGATGGTTCTCTTCGTCACTGCACAAGTGGAACTGGTTTGAATCATCTCAATATTAAAAAGAGCTGTGTCCATCAAAATTGATCGTTGTATAGTCATCTTGTTGCCGTGTGTAATGATCTCCAGGTTCTGCTCATTTCTTTTTTTTTTTTCTCCTTTTCTGCATTTTGGGTTTTTTCTTTTTCTTTTTTTTAATAATTATAACTTTTTATTGACAGAACCCATGCCAGGGTCATTTTTTACATTATCCCTTGCACTCACTTCTGTTCTGATTTTTCCCCTCCCTCCCTCCACCCCCTCCCCAAGATGGCAAGCAGTCCTATACATGTTAAATATGTCACCGTATATCCTAGATATAATATATGTGTGCAGAACCAAACAATTCTCTTGTTGCACAGGAAGAATTGGATTTAGAAGGTAAAAATAATCTGGGAAGAAAAACCAAAATGCAAGCAGTTTACATTCATTTCCCAGCGTTCTTTCTTTGGGTGTAGCTGCTTCTATCTATCATTGAGCAATTGAAACTGAGTTAGATTTTCTCTTTGTCGAAGAAATCCACTTCCATCAGAATACATCCTCATACAGTATCGTTGTTGAAGTGTATAATGATCTCCTGGTTCTGCTCATTTCACTTAGCATCAGTTCATGTCTCTCCAGGCTTTTCTGAAATCCTTCTGCTGGTCATTTCTTATAGAACAATAATATTCCATAACATTCATATATCACAATTTATTCAGCCATTCTCCATTTGATCGGCATTAACTCAGTTTCCAGTTTCTGGCCACTACAAAAGGGCAGCCACAAACATTCTTGCACATACAGGTCCCTTTCCCTTCTTTAAGATCTCTTTGGGATACAAGCCTAGTAGTAATACTGCTGGACCAAAGGGTATGCACAGTTTGATAACTTTTTGAGCATAGTTCCAAATTGCTCTCCAGAATGCTTGGATCTGTTCACAATTCCACCAACAATGCATCAGTGTCCCAGTTTTAATTGGGACTATTCTGATGATCAAATAATAGGCAGTCTGGAGTAAAAAGACTAGTGGTATGTGTAGAGTTACAAGATCCAGGTATGGGGAGCTAAGCACTAAGCCCCTCTTTATCCAAATTCCTACTCAGAGGTATCTCCAGATACAAACAGAAAGTGGGCCAACACACTCACTAGGCAGTCTAATAGCGTGTGGGGGGTACAATACAGAAGCAGAGCCTGGGTTATATAGCTGAAAAAAACATGGGTCCTCTCCTTATCCTGGTGATTTTTAAATTCATTTGCTGGAGCCCCAGGAACAGGAAAGGGACTATTGCCCAAAGTACAACAATGTCTCCTTATTTGGCAGGAGCAGTGCTGATGTGGTAGTGCATATTCTGTTTCATAGTGATCACATGACCTCCTGAAACTTAGGCCTAGGGTCCGCTCTACTTTATCCTACAATTTTCTGAGAAATCTTCATTTATTCCATTTAATTCCTGCTCTTATTTATACTAACCTGAAGATTTCTCACACCAGTCCTGATACATTCCTTCTACTAGGGCCTCCATGTTATCTCCGCCCTCCAATTCATTTTTTACCTCAGTATCTATTAGGATCCATACTTGTCTGTTCAGGACTAGCACCCTTACATCAGCAGAAGCCTTTACTGAGAATTTCAAACTATTATAGTGATTAAACGTATCATACAAGGTGAGTATAATAAGTGAGTAATAAGACAATACTGCTAAAAATAATGAGCAGGAACCAGAGACTCTGCTTCTACCAACTCCCACCAAACCAAGATCACCACAAGATATCAAAGGAGGACTTCCACATTTGAACTGGAACATGAGCAAACTTTCTAATATCTTTAGTAATTTCCTTGACCAATTTATCATTGTCATCAATTTTCATACAAAAATTAGACAAATTGAATTTTCCACAAACCCCACCTTACTCATCTAGGAGATAATCTATCACCAATCTATGTGGTAATACTGCTTCTCTAGTTTGGGTGGCCTGGTCAGCTAATAAATCTAAGGCTTTGTCTGATTAAATGATGACCTCTATAGCCTATATTATATATTTATTTTTTATATTTATATATTAACATATATATAAACACACATACACTGGGGCCAAGAGTCTCATCATCTATTCACACCTCCATCTTCCTTTTGGGTAATGGAAGTATTTATATTCATTTTCTCCCTCTTGAGATCATCTTATAACCAGATTCCTAAATGCTTCCCTTCCTGTCCCAGTAAGAAAAAGAATTTGGGTCTTACTGATGAAGTTAATAACAGTCAGAGTTTTGGAAATCCCCTTTTATTCAGTGCACGGATTCAACATGAAAAAATTCATGAAACCTGACATATTAATTGGCAAAAATGGAAGTTTATTGTTGGATAGGAAGCCAGTTTTGCTAAAACCCTGGATATGGATGCCCATACAAAAAGTCATAGGGAGATAATCTAATGTCCCTTTGAGGTTTTGTTCTTTTTTTGAGAAGTGCCAATGGCAGGCACTTGGTCCAGGGCAGCTGGGTCTCAAGGGTTAATTTAGTTAACTGTCTTTTTATCTCCTGGTTCATTCTTTCAACCTTGCCAGAGGAATGAGGATGCCAAGGAGTATGAAATTCCCAAGAAATTTCTAAGGCTTGTATTAGGGATCTGAGTATTTTAGCAATGAAATGTGTTTCCTGATCCAAATATATTCTCTCCATCATTCCATACCTGAGCATTATTTACTCCAAAATGACTTTGCTAACTGCAGACAAGGAGAAAGCTTCCACTCATGAGATTAGAAGGTCTACTATGATCAACAGATATTTGAGACAGCTTACTGGTGGCAGCTCAGTAAAGTCTACCTGGATGCTCTCAAAAGGTCTGAGCCCTGGAAGTCTCCCTCCCATTGGCACAAAGCCTTGGGATACCTCATTTGTCCTTCAACAAACAAGACAACCATTCACCAGTTGAGGGGCTAAAGTATACAGACCTGATGATACAAACTTGGTCAAAATTGCATCACACAGATTCTGGACATCCCAATGGCTGCCTTGATGCAAGTGTGGCAAGACCTGCTTCATACCTGCTTTAGTTAGTACCTCTCAACCATTGTGGGGAGGATGGAGAATCATCCTCTCTGCTTGTCTTTCTGGACTCTAAGACTCTGGGCTTTCAGTTTTTCTTCTGGAGTACAGGGTGGAGAAGGTGGTCTCCAAGGTAAAGTAGAGATCACAACTAACATATATGTGTCCTGCTCAGATTCTTCTTCCCTTACTTTTCTTGCAAGTCGGCATGGCTATTGCCCCTAGCTTCAAAAGAGTCTCCTGGCTGGTGTCCTGTCACATGTACAATGGCTACAGACTCTGGCAACAAAAAATTACTTAGAAACTGAGCCAACAGTGTGATACGTACTAATTCCTTCCCTCTACTATTCATCACTCCCCCCCTTTCTTTCAATATTTTCCCAAAAACACATACCACCCCCCAAGCATATTTGGAGTCAATATATATGTTTCCATCCTACCTACTTAATAGTTTTAGCTCCTGATTCAGGAATATAGTTCAAAGATTTGAGCAGATCAGGCTTTCAGTAAGTTCCCTGACTGAAAGAAGAGCTCCTTTCCCCATCCACCACCCTTGAGAAACCATTTATAAACCAATTAATCTTGCAAGTCTTCCCTTACTTGGTCTGATAGGCAAAATACTCTGACTTCGATGAGTCCCTCAGGTGAGCAGTTAAGAAATCTGGGTTAAGATTATGATTATAAGTTAATATCAAATCATCTTTTTCCAATAATTCAACTTCCATATTTCAAAATTATGGCCCTTCTGGTGGAGGAAAGCAGGAAAATCACCTTTGGGGGGAGTCTAATCGTCAGTGTTCCACATCAAGTAAGGACAATCCTAAATCAAAAAGCAGGCAGATTGGTGACTCTCTTCAGAATTTTGAATGAATTTATGAACCCAAAAAGTTAAACCTGCAAAAGAAGTTTATTATTAGAACTGAGAGGTCAGTTTTTGCTAGGAGGCTGACTTCCTTAGAGGCAGGGTAGCAAAGAAATCCTCTAGCAGAAAAATACTGACAGAGAGGTGAATGAGGTCTTGTTAGGGAAATAGGTGAGAGAGATAAAGAGGGAATAACGCTGAAAGAGAATGTCTTTCAGTGGACAGAGGGTCACAGCTATGCCAAGGGGAGAGAGAGGTTCCTTGGCATGGCACCATTAGGGCTTCTGCAAGGGATTAAGTGAAGGAAGCTTGTTTTATGGGCAGCTCTTGGTGGGGGCTGGGAGCAGTTTGAGCTGGAATCAGAATAGAGAATCTTGGAATTGAATGAGAGTCCCTGGACTAATCTCCTCTGAAGGAGTTCCCAAGCTTTCTCCCCAAAGTTCAAGAGAGTGAGAGTTTCAGGGCTCCCCTCATCACTATTCTTTCATCTATGTTCACAAACAAGTGAAAACATTTCTCTAGGGAGGGTAGTGCAAGCACTGGTGCTGAAATCAAGCTTTCCTTCAGTTGTTGAAAATGATGTTCACTCTTAGGATCCCATTAGGAGCTGGTTTTTCCTCAAGCAGGTGACTATAAAAGGGTTTGGTTAGGGTGGCATATGAATCAGTCCTATTTCTACAGTACCCTATTAAATCCAGGAATTTCTTTGGTCCTTCTCAGTCCTAGGTTGTGGTGTTTGCAATATCTTTTCCACTAGAGAAAGATGCAATCTCTTTCTCCCTTCACTGATAAGGTGGCCAAGATACTTTACTTCTCTGACCACAAACCATAACTTTTCTTTAGATACCCTCAGTCCCCATGATCCCAAAAAGTTTAGCATCCTAACTAATAGTGGCCTGGCTGATCTCCTCCCTTTTCTTCCTAGTTATCGATAAGCCATCTACTTGTTAAAAGACTCTGATACCAGGGTTGGGGTCAAAGTCCTCCAAGACTTGCCCAAACAAATTAGGGGACTCTGTGTACTCCTGTGGTATGACACATATTGCTGTCTCATTATTTAGCAAGAGCAGGGCTGACATGGTAGTGCGGATCCTATTTCATAGTGGTCACATAACCTCCTGAAACTTAGGCCGGGTGTCTGCTCTACAGTCTTCTGAGAAATCTTCATTTATTCCATTCACAGGTTCAAATTGCCACTGTGATAGGTTCTGCTTCTGTGATCTTGGGCAAGTCACTTGTCTCATTTTCCTCCTCTGTAAGGTGAGGACTGTGGATCAGATAATCTCTACAGTTGTTTTCAACTACAGCTATTATAATCTGTGGGAATTTATACAAATAAACTGCTGCATATCATGCCAGCTCCCACATTCCCAGTTAGCAGCTGGATTTTGAATTTGGGTTCAGAGTATAGATTTAGTGGAAGTGAAGAAAAGTGAGAAGATTTAATTTATAAATTAATTTATAATTACATTTCTCCACTCCCCAATAGGCACTACACTCCTCTGTAAATTAGGAGCTGAAGCTTTAGTAAATAGCTTACAAGTTTGGGCAACTTGATCTCGCTTAAATCCGATTCATGTGCAAATGAAGGCATCTCCCAAGACTGTATTAGTCTTCTTGAATTCAAAAGAGGAACAAAAGCTCTATCCAGACCAATTGAATCCTTCCCTAAATAAAGAAGGCAAATCCACAGATAGACTGCCTGCAAGGGAAAGGAAGTTAAGAATTTTACTGATCTGAAAACAAGACTAAAAGGAATTTTGTAGCCTCTTCTATCTAGTCTACCTTTAGTACAGATGAGTTTTCTCTGTCTTTAATTCCAGTCCTGTTATGTCACTTGGCTTTCATCCAGTAGGGTTTCAGAAATTGAGTAGATAAAGGGAAATTACCAGATATTGAATTTTTAAATTTTATATGTATATATATATGTGTGTGTATACTTATGCTTTTTATAGAGTGTGGATAACCACTGATTCTGATGAAAATCCCCTTTTGGATGGAGGTGCAGGTTCTTGGTGAAAGAATTCATAAATCCCAAAATATTAATGGCAAAAATGGAAGTTTATTATTGGATAGGAAGCCAATTTTGCTAAAAGACTGACTTCTTTAGTGGCAAAGTCCTATTAGGGGAATAGAGGGCACTAAGAAAAGAATGCCTTCTCAGCAGGCAGGGTCCTACTTTGGACATTCTGCAAAGAACGAATTCAGAAACTGCCCTTTAAAAAGGAATCTTGAAGCACAGGTTTCAGATTGAAAAAAAAGTCAAAGTCCCCAGACTTAGAAGCTTATCAATATCTGGCCCAGATCTCCAATTGGAATTTATAAAAGTCTGGCAACTCCAAAAGATCAATGGTGTACTTTTTGACCAAGATTTCTAATTGAATAATGACACTTAACTAATCTAGGGAGATATGCTTTCCCAGGAGGGCCTGAGACTCCAAGATAAAAAGGGAACACAGTTTCAGAGTGTTAATTTTAAAGGGAACTTAGTTTCCCTCCCCCTTCAATTCTATCTCCAGCCAGACTAGAAACAGACTAGGTAGGACTTAGGGATGGGAGAATAATAAAGAACTGGAGGACTAAGTCAGCTGAGGGGAAAACCCCGCATTTATTTTCCTGGTGTCCCCATGTCCCAGGATTGGCCCTGCTTGGTACTGACATCCTTGATTGCAAAACTAAACAGAGAGGAAGTTGGGGTGGAGAAACAAGATTTGGGTTTAATAACACAGTATAGAAAAGCCTAAGATCTTTCAAAACTCAAGACTGAATAAGACAGAAGCCAAATAGCCCAGCTCTAAGCAGAAAAGAAGTCATAAGTACAGAAACTACCAGGACCCACCATGGTGAGTGTTCTATGTCTTCCTTTACCCCCGACTTTTGTTGTTAACTGTGTTCGACTCTTTTATGATCTCATTTGGGTTTTTGTTTGTTTTGGCAAAGATACTCCAGTGGCTTGCCATTTCCTTCTCTAGTTCATTTTAAAATGATTTTACTGATGAGGACCTGAGGTAAACAGAGTGACACACCTGGGAAGTGTCTGAGGCTATCCTCTGGATTCCGGGTCCACCTTTCTATCTGTACCTCTCCCAAAGCCTAAAGTTTTCAGTGCTGGTCTGGAGCTGTTTAGCTAGGGTTGTAAAGTGGGAGGATGGGAGAAGATTGGGTAAAGATAATATTTGAGAAAAAGAGAAAATGAAGTCTTTGGGCTGGGTTCTGAGGTCAAAATAGGTCCTAATGCTTCTAGGGGAAACTGTAGTGATGAGTTCCCCCCACCTTAGAGTGTTTTTGTTCTAACAATCTGTCTGTCAAAGATTCTAAGATCTTCTGGCTTTAGAATAGTCCTACAAACAATACTGACAGATAAAGAGAAACTACTAGTCAGTGACAACCAAATTCTGAGACAATAGTGAATAGATGCTCCTCAATTCTATCTCAGGGCTATAAAATTAGCATATCATCTACTTTAAGAACTGGATAAATTTGTCCCAAGCCCGGGGTTCTTTGCTAAATCCTTTAGGAACTTAGCCTTCTACAATTGACTTTACAATTACAATAAACTTTGCCCCTTGACTCGGAGATGGGGCAAGTGTGGAAATTCTTTTGAGAAATTTTGCCACACCCATCTGTGACTCCAACCTCCTTGGGCTCTCCTCGTGGACCTCAGCACTAATACTTCACCATTCCCGCTCCTCTGCTTCTCCACTTTCCCCAGCACCCGACTAGCTAGCCTTGAGATTAAACAGCTGATGTCATTCCCAGGTCCCCTGGCAGAGGTTGTCGCTGCCGCTGCTGCTACTGCTGCTCTCTCCCCTGCTGTTGCTTCCCTGGCCATCCTCAGCCATTTGTATCCTGGACGAAGAGGGCGATAATTGCTTCTGCAATTTTTCCACCCCGGAACCCAATTGGAATAGTCTTCAGATGTGCCTTTCGTCTGTGGAGGTGGAGATCCACGGGGGCGGCCACAACTTGGATATCTTTTTGCCGAAAGGCGGCCTTGCCGACCCCAGACAAGCAGCAGACTTGCTGCGATCGCTGCGCCTGAAACGGCTGAAGCTAAAGGATGCCCAGGTGCCGGCCCCACTTCTGTACCAGCTCCTGCAGGCGCTGACCTATACGCGGACCCAGGAGTTGTCGCTGGAAGACCTGGGGGTTTCGCACCCGCCTCTCCAACCGCGATCTCCCAGTGATCACGCCCTGGCCCTGAAAGCCTTGAAGCTCAACAGAGTGTCGCCAGCTGGAGAGGGCGATCTAATGGCAGCGATACTGACTTGGCTAAAACCTGGACTGAAGACGCTGAGCTTGACTGATTCGGGCCTGAGCAGTGTGCCCTGCTCGAACTTGGGCACCTTCAAGGAATTAAGCTCTCTAGATCTGTCGGACAACCCAGCAATAGGAGAGAGTGGCTTAACCGCGGCCCTCTGCCTCAAGGAGTTCCAGGAGCTGCGGGACCTGGCGCTTAGGAACACCAGCCTCCAGTCCCTGGGAGGAGTGTGCGGGGCTCTGGAGGCGAGGGGGGTCAAAGTGCAGCGGCTGGACATCAGTTACAACGAGCTGCGCGATACGCCCTCCACTCAATGTACCTGGCCACCCACCCTGACATCCCTTAACTTGTCCCACGCAAAGCTGAAGTGTGTGCCGAAGTCTCTGCCACAAAGGCTACAGCAGCTGGACCTAAGCCACAACCTGCTGACGAAGCAGCCGACCCTAGACCAGGTGACCGAGCTGGTCCTCGAAGGAAACCCCTTTACCCAAAGCAGCGCCTTAGCCAGGTCGCGAAGGGAGCAAGCGCCAGAGGAGTGTGCAGAGTCGGTTCCTTCCCGTGGGAGCAGGCCCTTCGTGGGCTCCCCGCTAGCCTTTCAGGTCTTTGGGACCGCAGCCTTCGTGCTGCTGTGCAGGGTCAGAAGATTTGCCTGAAGGCAGCTGGAGAGAAAACTGGGGAGGAAAGAAAAACAGTCCAAGTCCCCACCTGATTGCTTTATGATTCCAGGCACTGCGGTGTAACCTGATATTAGTCTCTACTACTTTTCTTAAAAAAACAAACAAACAAACCCAACAACAATAAAACCTAATAACTGAGAAACAAAATGTCTCCATCTCATTTCTTTCTTCCCCAGCGGCTCTTAAGACTAGTTCAAATACACTGGATTTGAAGAAGGGGTAGGGTGGGGGACCGGATGGGAAGGAGGAGGAGGGATCTGCCACAACTGGAATAGGCCCTCAAAAAGCCAAAGAGCCCCAGGCAGAGGGCTGGTCTATTGCTTCCCCTGCGTCAAAACTGGAAGTTACCTTCCTGGAGTCATAAACTCATACTTTAAGGAAGTTTGGAGTTTATCGAGTTCAGAGATTCTTACTCTGAAATTCCTGAATTTAAGGAAAAAAAAAGTCCACTGCATTTAAGTATAACTTGTTTTCTTTGTAATCTTATGCATTTAAAACTTTAAGCATTTCAAAATATTAAGGGATTCATGAAAAATTATAGGAACCTCTATCACAGAAACAGCAAAATTATGAGACATTTAGCTCTTAGCATTGCAGTGATCCAAGACAATTCGAATAGACTTGGGATGGAAAATGCCATATGCATCCAAGGAAAGAACTATGGAGGTTGAAAGCTGATGGAACCATGTTATTTTCACTTTTTTTTGGTTTCCTTTTTCTTTCCTTGTGGTTTCCTCCTTTTGATGTTGAAGAGGGGACCCAAAACTCTAAAAATCCTTAAAGGAGAAAATCTCCTTCAACTCTGCCTCAGTGAGGGACCTTGCCCCCAAAACAAACTTGATTTTTGTCTCATAATACAATTAATTTGGAAATAGGTTTAAAATGATTGTACTTATGTAACCCATATCAGATTGCTTGCTGTTGTGGAAAATCGGGGAGAAAGGGAGGAAAAATGTGGAACCCAAAATCTTAGAAAAATGAATGTTGAAAACTAAACTATTGAAAGGGGGATGAACCTCTTTTCCTCTCCCCCCCCCTTTTTTTTTCTTTATCTAGAAATTCTGACTTTACTTCCCTAGGGAAGACATGTGTGTGGAATCAATTGTATTGAGAACTTGAAGACTTAGGGGTAACAGAAGTAGAATACTGAGAGACCAGACATAGGCGATCTGAAAAATATCCTGTTGGATACTGATTGGGGGATAGCAAACCCCGCCCTGAAACCACCAGATGGGTCATGAATTATTGAGTAGACTCCTAGAGACTCCGGAATCATGGCTGGCAGTGAGCAGGTGAGCAGAAACTTGCCCTCCGAACCTTCCTATTGGCTCAGGCTCGGAGCCTAGGTCTCATTATCTTCTCTCCCTTCAGGTTGGATCTGCAACGGTAACAGTGGTTGTAAAAGCAACATCCTTGTCAGAGGCAGGTGAGAAATTCCTTCTAAGAGGTCAAGCCTAGAAGGAATCCTGCAAGTAGTAGGCTGGGGCTGTTTTCTCCTGTCAACATGAAAAAACAAAAAAACAAAACCAGAATGTTACAGTGAACTCTCTATTACAGGTCATGACACCCGAAGCCTCAGATTCCTTCTACATGGTCCTAAAATGCTCTTGCTAGATCTAGGAGAACCTGAGAATCTGGTATTGTTGGGATCGGGAAAGGTGGGGAAAATGGATGGAGGAAAAAGAGGCTGTAAATGGGAAATGATCTTCATGACTCTGGTCTTGCATCTAGGAGCATCAATTCACATTTGACCGAGTCCTAGGCCCAGAACATGCACAGGTAGAATAAGAAAGTGGGAGAGGGGAGAAAGGGGGGAGGGCATGGGTGGCAAGCTCTTGTCCCACTTGCCTCATTCTGTTGGTTCCTAACATCATACCTTATACTGCTCTTGAAACAATTTTGAGAATATTGTTGTGGGGAGAGGAGGGGAACATGGGCTGGAACAAAGAAAGACTAGGGTAAAAGACTAGGGTAATCAAAGCTGAAGATCTAGGGACCTGGTGGAACAGGGAGATAGATGATTTCTTTCTCCAAAAAGGTGAGCTCCTGCCTATTAATTTAGGAAGCAGAGCAAGAGTTTCTGGAGAACATTCGGGCTGTGCTGGGCTCAGTATCCAAAGGTTACAGTGTGTCTGTAATCATTAGGGGCAGAGAAGCCAAGCAACTGGATCTGGTACCTCAGGTGACGATCAAGAATCCACTTTGTCTTACCATATAGTCTGGATTTGTTTGGACTCTGAAACAATCTTTTCTCTAATCCCCACTCCACCCCTACCCTAATAATTTCCAGCTGCTGGCAATGCTGTTTGAGGAAACTCAACTCCAAAGTGCTTCTGAACCTTCCCTCCGGACCCTAAGTCTAGTGCAGGTGAAAAGAGATTAAAAGTAATTTTCAGGAATTGAGGAGTCCTGGAAAGTATTCTCCAGGATTTGGAAGATTTTTATGAGTTCAACACAGATTTATCCCTTGCACTTTCCCCTAGCTCACTTCTAGCGGGAGGGGTCGAGACTTATTACTACCTGGAACTAGCGACCTGAATTTCCTGGATGTGTCCCCACTGGGTCTGTAAGTATGCTACTTTGTCCAGGATGTGAATATCTTTTCTTAGTACTGCTCTTCCTTCCTCCCCATTCTGACAACAGCCTTACTACTGGGTTTTGTTCTGTGGTTCAACAGATGGTAAATAATTCTTCTTCTTCTTCTTCTTCTTCTTCTTCTTCTTCTTCTTCTTCTTCTTCTTCTTCTTCTTCTTCTTCTTCTTCTTCTTCTCCTTCTTCTTCTTCTTCTCCTTCTCCTTCTCCTTCTCCTTCTCCTTCTCCTTCTCCTTCTCCTTCTCCTTCTCCTTCATCCACTGTACAGCTGTCCTATTCAGGCTTAGTCTGTCTATGTGACTATGGGTTACCTGCTCATTTTGTTCTTATGTCTGGGATTTAATGCTTTGAAGGGTCCTATGGCAGAGGGACAGAGTCCAGAAACACGTCAAACTTATATTTTTCCCTTTTTTCCCCAGAGTAGCAGAAGGAGCGAGTGAAGCAGAGATCCTAGATTCCAAATCTGGCTGCCAACTTTATCTCAGGGCAATGGAAGGCTTGGACAGGTATATGAACCTGTGGACTCTGGCAGAAAGGATGAGAGAAGGAGATACAAACTTAGAGATCAATCTAAGAAGAAATGCCACAAACTTAACCATCTTCTCTTCCAGAGCCTGCTCCCTTCTTACCTTGACAATATCCTGCCTGGGGCCCAGTACCATAAAGAGGCCCTGGGCCAGAGCATGTGGAGGGGCTCACTGAGAGTTTTGCAGCTTCCAGAAGCTCTGTGAGTCCAACTTGGGGGGAAGCCCAGGGCAGCAGCTTGAGGTTTCCACATAAGGGGCAGTTATTCTCCCTAACCCATAACAAGGACCTAAGCTGTGCCTGACCTTAGCCATCACTCTTTGTAGGGACTGCCCCTTATTGCTGGTACTGGCAGGGAAGGCTTCCAAGGCCCATACCGGCTCCTTGCCTTGGATCATGACTCAGTTACTCTTTGGAAATAGTTACAACAGCCTGTTGCTTCTCTTGGATCTCCGAGGTATGAAGGAAGGAAGGGAGGGTAGGAAAAAAAGACAGGAAATGAGACTTAATCCTTTCTGGGGAGAGTCACCAGGAAGTTCTGCTCCCAAATCCTGCTTCGGCCTCTGCATTTCTCCTCATCCAGGCTTCTTACTCAGTGCTAGTCTTGTGGAAAGAGGCTGCTCAGTGTGATTCTTGGCAAGAGAGGTTGGGAGGAGGGGACAGGATTGTTCTTTGACTATATTAAAGCCCCCCCCCCCCTCACCTAAAGTGGCCCCACTGCCTGCCTGTATTCTCTGGCAGCCATCCCCTTGGGTCTGCTCCTGGCCTCGCTAGCAGGGGCCGAAGGAGTTCGGGACCCCCGCCAGGGGAAGCAGATTTCTCCCACACTGTGGGATGCTTCAGAAGAAATCCACACCCGCTACGCCACTGTTCAGGCCCTGCGTTCTGAGCTCTCTGGAACAGCTCTACAGGAGAGCCAGCTTACTCAGCTGAGCCTGGTGCTCAGGGAATTGAAGGTGAGAAAGAACCAGGCACCAGCCCTCCATGTGGGGTATTGGGGGCTCTGAAAATTATGCACTGAACCTGCTATTTACAGGTACTGAAAAACCAAAGCCGGAGCTGGGAGACCAGGATGCTCAAGCAGGCTGGAGCTTCTGTAACCAGGCTTCCAAAGCTGCAGGTATCTGGCTCCAGTTTCCTCCACCTTGAGATGGGCATCTCATCACAATGCACACAAGTTGGCTCTGGGGCGCAGGCTCTTTATTCTTCTTACAGCATCCTTTCACAATGCACTTGATTCCAAAGCTGGTACAGAACTAGAAGTAGGCAAGAGGACAAGCAACCACTAGGGATACAAAGAGGAACACTTTACTATGGCTTTTTAAAAATGGTCTATTTTAAGGCAGTGGTAGCTTGGTCTTGTGGACAGAATGCTGGACTTGCAGTTTAAAACATCCGGGTTCTAAATCTTACAGTGACAAAGTGGGCCATCATGCCTAAGACACAATATTGCTGAACCTCCTCAGGCAATCTGTGTAAATTATATGTTAAAAGTCTATCTCCTTTATATATTTAATGGAAAATTCTATTTTCTATTGCAGCAGGGATTTTTGTGATATAAAGTTCTGTTTCAAAGAATCAGAGGTCAAAGACTTCAGTGAACAGTAACAAGTTTCAAATTTTCAAGGGGAAGTAAAGAGTATGGCCAGGAGTACATATACCACCTAAGGTATTCCTAGATCTCCATCTTCTTTGAAAGATGTTTCCCTACTATGTTCCTTCCTAGGTTTACGAGGTATTCCTTTTAGTCCTGCGTTTATCTCAAACACTATACTCAAACTTCAATACACTAATAACTATTTATTTGGATACTTGTTTATCTTGAAGGAAAAAAGATAAGTATTCTGAATATTATTGCAACCTAACATCTGATCTCATCATCTTATTCCTTACTTTTTAAATTTAATTTCATTTTTTCAATTAACAAGAATTCACTTTCTCTCCCTTCCCACTTATTCCCCATTGAAAAAGGAAAGACAAACAAAACAATTTTTAGCAGAATTTCCTGTTATTTAAAGTATACAAAGGAGATATACTTAACCTGTTTATAATTTACACAAATTTGCCTTAGGAGGCTCAGCAATATTAAGTATTTTAGGCATCGTGGCCCAGCTTGTCACTGTAGGATTTGAACCCAGGTGTTATAGACTGCAAATCCAGCACTCTGTCCACTAGACCAAGCTGCCTCTGCCTTAAAGCAGTCCATTTAAAAGTCATAACAAATACCTGCTTTGGACATGTCTACAAAAATGTGTTGCAATATGGGCCTTCATTTTTTCATCTCTGGTCAGGAAGTGGTCAGCCTGTTTTATCATGAGTCCTCTGGAGTCAAGATAAATCATGGCATCTGTTGATCAGCATTCTTAAACTTTTTAAAAGTTTGTTATTGTTGTTTGTATGTTGTCACATTAGAATCCTTTCTTTTCAAAGTTATCAATTATATCTTAGTGATATTTATAATTGCTTAAAACAAACCTTTTGCACTAAAATGAAAATCTCTCCATCCTTGAGAGAAGGCTTTGTTACATTACAACCCATTGCCTATTTAGGTGCTAGAACTAGAAGAGGCCTTTCCCTCTGTTTTCAAGAAGCATCTTCAAGGTGAGTTTCAAGTCTATATGCCAGACACTATTTCCTTGGGATTCCTCAGATTGTCTGTCTTTGCCTAGAATAAAAATATTTCTCTTTGGCAGCAGGCACTTCAGAAACTCTGGACCTGGGAAGGAAGTCATCCCTGCCGGCAGCAACAAGAAACTATACTGTTGGGAGCTCCAAGAAACAGGCAAAGCTTCATTTGTTTCTATAGGGAGTACATGGGGGTTCCCTAGAAGGCAAATGGCATTGTGTAATGTCCCTTCCTGGGAGAGAAATTTGGTTAAAATAAATACCATGAAGTCTAAAAGGAGGAAAGGAATCACAAAGGAGCAGGTTGAGTTATGGAAGAGGGAGAGGAAGTCCCACTGCTTTATCTAGGTGAGAGTGGTGATGATCAGGAACAGGTGATCATTTATTGGACCACAGGATTTAGAGCTAAAAAGAGCCTTTTAGATAATCTAGTCCAATCTCATTTTCTCCAGATAAGGAAATCGAGAACAATAGAGATTAAGTTATTTTCCTGAGACTAACTAAGTAGTAAATAAAGGAATAGACATATAGATTTAGGTTCTTGGGACTTCAATACAGAGGTCTGACCACAATGCCTCTTCTTTTAGTTCCTACCTCCCATTTCTCTTAAACTGTAGTTATGATTTTATTGCCCAGGAATGCACTGCCTGTAGTGCTGAATCCCCTAAATCTGGGGTATGGACAGTAATTGGAATTGGGAACCTTGTACTGGGGAAGACCAATAGACCCCAATGGGGAAGTTAGGCAGGAATTTTTTTTTTAAATCTAAGTAAACTTTAGGTTTATTTTTAATATTCTTTTTTGTTTGTTTGTTTCAAATTCTACTTCTTCCTCTCTTTTCTTCCCTCCCCTCCTCTTTTGAGAAAGCAAGCAACATGATACCGATGATACATTTGAAATTATGCAAAACATTTGTATATCACCAGAACAGGAATTCTTAAACCTTCTTTGTGTCGTGGTACCAATCTGACAATCTGGTGAAGCTTGAGATTTGTTGCCTACCTTCATAATTGAAGGAAATGCTAAGATTCAGTTAACAATTAATGAAAATAAATATGTAATGTTTTTTCCTCATCCAAATTCACAGACATCTAAAATATAATGGATCTCAGATTAAATACCCCTGTTCTAAGGGAGAGGAAAATGGAACTTGGTCAGATGAAAAAACTAGGATGTAAGTCCTCCTGGTTCTGTCTCACAGGCCCCTGATGTGGCCCTGCAGTTTATGTTAGCTCGGGCCCATAGGCAGCTGCTCCAGGAACATCACCGATCCCAGATCCAAGAGGAGCTGAGCTGGATGGGACAGGACAAGGAAATAGCAAAACATCAGGTTAGTCCCAGATCTCCAGCTTTTTTTTTTAAATTTAATTTTATTTAATAATAACTTTATATTGACAGAATACATGTCAGGGTAATTTTTTACAACATTATCCCTTGCACTCGCTTCTGTTTCGATTTTTCCGCTCCCTCCCTCCACCCCCTCCCCTAGATGGCAAGCAGTCCTATATATGTTAGATATGTTGCAGTATATCCTAGATACAATATATGTGTGCAGAACTGAACAGTTTTCTTGTTGCACAGGGAGAATTGGTTCAGAAGGTATAAATAACCCAAGAAGAAAAACAAAAATGCAAATAGTTCATATTCGTTTCCCAGTGTTCTTTCTTTGGGTGTAGCTGTTTCTGTCCATCATTTATCCATTGAAACTCAGTTAGGTCTCTTTGTCAAAGAAATCCACTTCCATCAGAATATATCCTCATACAATATCGTTGTTGAAGTGCATAATGATCTCCTGGTTCTGCTCATTTCACTTAGCATCAGTTCATGTAGGTCTCTCCAAGCCTCTCTGTATTCATCCTGCAGGTCATTCCTTACAGAACAATAATATTCCATAACATTCATATACCACAATTTACCCAGCCATTCTCCAATTGATGGGCACCAGATCTCCAGCTTTAAGGCTGATGAGTAGGCTCATTCTCCCTCAGTAAACACCTGTGTTCTATCACAGGCCCCAGATTTGTCCACTGAGAGTCGGATCGCACAGGACCATGCAGCCCTGGTTCAGAAGCTGGAGGCACTGAGAGTGGAGCGAGATGCAGCTGAGCGGGACCTAGAGGCTCTGTATGACCTGCATGTGCAAGGAGCCCGGGCCCAGACCTGCCACATGCTGCAGGTCAGTAGTGGATGTTGTTTGTGCATTCTACATCTCATACTGGCAGGCTGCACTCAAGCCCTAGCTAAATAGATAGGTGGTGGGATTTCTCGGAATTCTTCTAACCATAAAGCTGCCCATGAAAAGCACAGGTGTTCCGGGCTTGTCGGGGGCTGTGGAAGGAGCAGGCGGCTGCCAGAGAGCTCCAGCACCGAATCCTGTTGTCTGGAGTTTTACAGGACGCCATTTCTCTGGCCACACAGAACCAACAACTCCAAGTCCAGAACAAGCAACTCCAGCAGGGTAAGGAATATGAATAGGAAAAGTGTAGGGAAAACAATAGAAGTAGGGACACAAGTATGTCCTGGAGTTCTGTCCTGAACCACAGAGGAATAGTATTAGGGGAGATGAGACTAGGGTGCCAGCCTTTATCCTCCAACAGGACTTCATTGATTCTTCCCTATCTCCCAACAGAAGTCACAGAGAAGAGAAAAAAAGTTTAAGCTCTGGCAATCTGCCCTGACACCTTTTACTTAAAGAAAAGGATTTCAGACAGACACAGCCTCAGGGTCATACCTGTTCTTCAGGAGTCAAATTAAAAACAAGCTTCTGATAACCACAGCCAGGTCCTTACTTGCTGGCACCTGTGTAAGTTCAGTTCTACTTCTGGGTATCACCAGCTATTTAATGATCTCGACACATCACTGGAAGTTTCTGATTTTTTACTCTCAGTTCCTTGGAGTTTGGAGAAGAATGTGTAATGTTACAAAATTCTGGAGAAGGGAGGGCCTTCTGCTCTGGAAATTTCCATCTTTTTGCACCCTAATCCTGGTGACTCAGCTTTAGAATTTGTCAGTGGAAAATTGCCCTTTTATGTTACTTTCTGCCACCACGTTGCCAGTTTAATCTTCCTCCTACACAATCCCTTTCTTCCTCTTTTTTCATCTTATCTCTGGAAATATTCAACTATAGTTTACAAAGACCTCCCTTCTTCCTGAATATTTACAGTTACTCTTTTTTCCTTTTTTTCATAGATACACTAAAACTATATTATCATGAGCAGATCAATGAATTTTCGGGGACTCAATTTATTCATCTGTTGGAATGAGATCCCATGATCTTGGTCCAAATTCCTCTAGTTCTAGTAAAGATAAGAAAAATAGAGTCCAAGGAGTTTAAAGTGATTTGTCCTGGTTCACATAGAGCAGTATATGTCAGATCCAGAATTTGACCCCAAGTTCTTTCACCCTAGAACACTTTCTTTTCACTGTGACCCACGATCTCACTATTTCATCCTTGGGATGCCCCTTCAATCACCCTGACTTCCATGATATATACATATACATACACAATTTTTTTTTCCAATTGCATGTAAAAACAATTTTAACATTTTTTTTTTACAATTTTGAATTCCACATTCTTTCCCTCCTTCTTTTCTCCCTTCTCATTGAGAAGTCAAGCAATTTGATATCTGATACATATACAGTCATGTTGTGAAAGAAAACATAGATTTAAAAAAAGAAAAAAGTAAAAGAAAAAAAGTATGGGAGCAGCTAGATGGCACAGTGGATAGAGTACCAGCCCTGAAGTCAGGAGGACCTGAGCTCAAATCTGATCTCATACCCTTTTAATACTTCCTAGCTGTTTGACCCTGAGCAAGTCACTTAATCTCAATTGCCTCAGCAAAAAATAAATTAATTAAAAAGTATGCTTCAATTTGCATTCAGATGCAAGTCACTTAATCTCAATTGCCTCAGCAAAAAATAAATTAATTAAAAAGTATGCTTCAATTTGCATTCAGATGCCATTAGTTCTTTCTCTAGAAGTGAGTAGCATTTTTCATAAATCCTTCAGAACTACACCATTGTATTGCTGAGAATGGCTAGGTCATTCAAAGTTGAACATCATACAATATTGTTGTTACTATGTACAATGTTCTCCTGATTCTGTTCACTTCACATCAATTCATGTAAGTTTTCCCAGGCTTTTCTGAAAGCATCTTGCTAATCATTTCTTGTCACACAATCATATTCAATTAAAATCATATACCATAATTTGTTCAGCTATGCCTCAATTGATGGACATTTATCTCCTCATTTTACAATTCTTTGCCACCACAGAAAGAACTGTCATAAATATTTTTGTATGTATAGCTCTTTTTCCTTTTTTAAAAGTCTTTTTGGTTTTGCTGGGTCAAAGGGTACGGATAGGTTTATAGCCTTCTGGGCATAGTTCCATATTTTCATTTCATCTTTAATTCCATCTTCTGAAATTTGTTCAGATCCTTTGACCATTTATCATTTGGGGAATGATTTGTATTCTTATAAATTTGACACAGTTCTTTATATATTTTAGAAATGAGACCTTTATCAGAAATACACTCTATAAAGATTTTTTTCCCCAGCTTTATACTTCTCTCAATCTTGTTTCTGTTGATTTTGTTTCTGTAAAAACTTTTTAGTTTAATGTAATAAAAGTTGTCCATTTTACCTTTCATAATGTTCTCTGGTTCTTCTTTGGTCATGAATTCCTCCCTTCTCCAAAGAGCTAATATAGGTAAATTAACCCTTGTCCTCCTAATTTGTTTATGGTATCATTCTTTATATTCAAATCACCTATCCATTTTGACCTTATTTTGGTATGGGTGTGAGATGTAGGTCTATGCCAAATTTCTGACATATTATTTTTCAGCCTTCCCAGCAATTTTTGTCAAATAGTGAATTCTTATTCCAGAAACTGGACATCTGGGTATAATTCCAAATTGTTCTTCAGAATCAGTTCACAATTTCATTAACAGTGCTTTAGTGTCCCAGCTTTCCTACATTGCCTCTAACATTTGCATTTTCCATTATATAATAAACATGATATAGTTTTTAAAGTTTCCTTATTGAGACATCTTGGTAAATTAATCACTTCCTAGTAAATTACTTTCCTATAGCATTTTGTCATAAAAAGTTAAGTAAAACCTTCTAATTTTGACTGACTCAGCAAATTTATCCTTCCTTAATAGAAAGGAAGTATTTTAACCACATAGACCATATCCTACATCAGACCATGACCTACAGCTTCATTCCATCTCAGCCACAGAGATCATCAAGCCCTAGATCTGTGTTACCTTCCTGATTCTGAATTCTACCATTACTGCCCTCATATAATAATCTGACCTATCTTTATCTCTTTCATGAATTCTTCCCAAACACATTCTTACATTTACTTTGATTTGAATGTCCCTTCCCAAGACTGTTCTACTCTTGCCTTACTTTTCTCCTTTCACAGTTTTAATCGTAGTTGACTAGTTTAGCTATGCCTTATCTTCTGCCTTAGAATCTTTTATTCCCTTGACCTAGGTCCATTCAGGCCTGCCAATATTTTCAGTTCTGGGGTTACTCCATTACCTACTACAAATTGGGGACAAATTCATATTATCTAAAGTAGGTGCTTATTGTTTCAGATTTTTTTCCCCCAATCCTTTTATTCTTCCTTGTCACTATAGCCATCTCATCAGTAATCAATGAAAACCTCATCTTTCATGTCTTTTATCCTACTCTGAACAAGAATATCCCTTGGATAACAGAAATCAAATCAGTTAATACTTAAAAGAAATTATTTGGGGTTATTAACTGGAAGGTCAAATGTTGAAGCTTCAATACGTTGGTCTCATTAGACTATGATATCAGGGAGATGATGCCATATGACTATAGTATACTTTTAGTACTTTCCTATTATAAGCCTCCATTTACCCCCTTTAGCTCCCTTTCTTTTCTTTTCTTTTCTTTCTTTCTTTTTTGCTGAGGCACATGGGATTAAGTGACTTGCCCAAGATCACATAGCTAGGAAGTATTGTGACTGAGGCCATATTTGAACTCAGCTCTTCCTGACTCCAGGAGGTGCTCTATCCATCTAGCTGTCCTTTTAATTCCTATTTCTGAATAACAGTTCTCTTGTATGTAGTGCTTTAAAGGATTGCAAAGTACTTTACAGATTTACTTTTTCATTTCATACTTAAGAACAACCCTATGGGGTAGATGCTACTATTGTCTTCATTTTAATGTCATTTAATGTAAATTTTTTTCCCCCTTGCTTTTGATACTATTTCTTCTCAGCAACTCTGTAAACTATCCATTGAGTTCCTGAAATAAAATATGAGCTCCTTGAGGCCAGGGATGGTTTTGTTTTTGCATCTGCTGTGCTTTCATCAGCAAAGGGAACTCTTAGTCTGAAAATTCCTTTTGTAGATACAAATCAACCACTCATCTGTAATTTAACAGTTTTTGAGAATAGGCTTGGGGTTTAAAAAGGATAAAAGACCCCTGAGATCTCAGTCAATTGGATTGAAAGTACAACTTGCACTGAAGTCTTTCTGATTCCAAGTGTAGCCCATTATTCTCAAGATCGTGCTGCCTACTACATGTAATAAATATTGGTTGAATTTGAATTGTTTCCCAAGAAGGATGTGGGAACATTGGATAAATTCTTATGGAAAAAAATCAAAATGGGTAAGAGAACATTGATGCAAATTTGGCACAGTTCAAATCCATCAATATTTCTTACAGGCACACAACATTGGAGACTGTGCTAGAGAAGGGGAGTTCCTGCACGGGAGAAGCTTACATACTGCTACAGATTTATGCAAAGGGAAGCTAATACAAGGTCATATAAAAAGAGAAAGCTCTAACAATACCAGGAATCAGCAAAGAATACCCTGAGGAGACACAGCCAGGAAGCTGAGCTTAGAGGGAAGATAGAATTTTGAAAATCCTTGAAATCTGGCTTTAGATCTCACAGTTCAGCTGAAATTGTTTTTTTAAGATTACCGATAGTATCCTAATTGTTCAGTCAGCAGCCTTTGGTTAGTCTTCTCTTCCTGTACTCTGACAGCTCTTTCTCCTATGAGTTCAATTATTACCCTGTCTAAATAGGTAGAGACAGTTAGGAGACACAGTGGATAGAGCACTGAGTTTGGAGTTAGGAAGACTTGGGTTCAGATGTGACGTTCAATTCATCCAGTGTAACCTGGGCAAGTCACTTAACCTGCCTGTTTCAGTTTCTTCAACTGTAAAATGGAAACAGTAATAGGACTTACCTCACAAAATTGTTGAGAAGATTAAATGAGGTATTTATAAAGCACTTAGCACAGTGCATTGCATATAGTAGGTATTGTTCCCCATGCTGTTCTACCCCCATGCATATGTCTCTGATTCACATATCTAACCTTTTTTTAGTAGTTAAAACTACTAAAGCCCCAGTCCCATAGCCATACTTGATGGGCATCTCTATCTAGTTTGTACCACAGGCATCTCAAATTCAGCATCTTTATAATCAAAATTATCTTTCCCCCAACACTCACCCATCCTCTTAACTGCCCTCTATCTGTTGAGAACACTGCTGTTCTTCCCAGGTTCAAAACTTGTCACACTTTACTCTATACTTTCCTCTCCCCCACATTCTATTAATCTGTTTTGTCAGTTCCACATATATTGCCTTTGTCTCTCACAAGCTTTGTTCTGTTCCTATCACCTTACCCAAATAAATACAATAGTTTCCTAATTAGACTACCTGTTTCAAATCTTTTCTCCAATCTTTCCTTCATCCACCAGCCAAAGCACAAGTTTCTTTATATCCATTGTTTAAAAATATCTTTTTTATTTTTCTAAATACATGCAAAAATAGTTTTCAATATTCATTTTTGCAAAACTTTGTATTTCAAATTTTTCTTCCTCCCTCCTCTACCCATTTCCTCAGACAGCAAACAATCCAATTTAGCTTAAACATGTGTAATTCTTCTAAGCATATTTCCATTTCCGTCATGCTGCACAGGAAAAATCAGATCAAAAGGTGAAAAAAAAAAACAGGAAAAAAAAAGCAAGCAAACAAACAACAAACAAAAAAAAAAGTGAAAATAGTATGTTTTGATCTACATTCAGTCTCCCTAGTTCTCTTTGGATGCAGATGGCTCTTTCCATCACAAGTCTATTGGAATAGCCTTAAATTACTCATTGTTGAAAAGAAAATTATCTTCACATAATCTTGTTGCTGTGTATAATGTTTTTGTATACTTTGTATAATGTTTTTGTATACTTTGTATAATGTATATAATGTATTTTCTTGGTTCTATTCACTTCACTTAGCATCATTTCATGCAAGTCTCTCCAGGCTTTTCTCAAATCAACTTGCTGATTGTTTCTTATAGGATAATAATATTCCATTATATTTATATACCATAACTTATTCAGCCATTCTCTAACTGATGGGCATCCACTCAGTTTCCAGTGTCTTGCCACTACAAAAAGAGCTGGTTACAAACATTTTTGCACATGTCGGTCCTTTTTCCTTTTTTATGATTTCTGGGATTAGACTCAACAGAGACACTGCTGGATCAAAGGGAATGCAGTTTTATAGCTCTTTGGGCATAGTTCCAAGTTGCTCTGCAGAATTGTATCAAATCACAACTCCACCAACAATGCATTAGTGTTCCAGTTCTCCCCCCCCCCCCATCCAATATTTATCGTTATCCTTTCCTGTCATCTTAGCCAATCTGAGAAGTATGAAGTGGTACCTCAGTTGTTTTAATTTGCATTTTTCTAATCAATAATGATTTGGAGCATTTTGTCATGACTAGACATGATTTTAATTTCATCTGAAAATTGTCTGTTCATATTCTTTGACCACTTATCAATTGGAGAATAGCTTATATTCTTATAAATTGGAGTCAATTCTCTGTATATTTTAGAAATGAAACCTTTATCAATTCTTGGATATAATTCCCTCCCTCTCCCCCAATTTTCTGCTTCCCTTCTAATCTTGTCTGCATTGATTTTGTACAAAAACTTTTAAATGTAATATAACCCAAACTATCCATTTTGCATTTCATAATGTTCTCTAGTTCCTCTTTGGCATAAATTCTTTCCTTCTCCACAGATCTAAGAGATAAACTATTGCTTATTCTTCTAATTTGCTCATAGTATTATCCTTTGTGTCTAAATTGTGAACCCATTTTGACCTTATCTTGGTACAGAGTGTTAGGTCTTGATCAGTACTTAAGTTTCTGCCATACTATTTTTCAATTTTCCCAGCAATTTTTGTCAATAGTGAGTTCTTATCCCAAAAGCTGGAGTCTTTAGACTTATTAAACATTAGATTACTATTGTTATTGAATTTTGTTTCTTATGAAACTAATGTATTCCATTCTTCCACTACTCTATTTCTTAGCCAGCACCAAATGGTTTTGATGACCACTGTTTTATAATATAGTTTTAGGTTTGGCACAGCCACTTTCCTTTGCAATTTTTTTTCATTCATTTCCTTGAAATTCTTGACCTTTTCTTCTTCTAGATAAGTTCTGTAATTTTTTTTAGCTCTACAATTTTTTGGCAATTTGATTGGTATGGCACTGAATAAGTAAATTTAGGTAGAATTATCATTTTTATTATATTAGCTCAACCTATCCATAAGCACTTGATATTCTTTCAATTTGTTTAGTTCAAACTTTGTGTGAAGTGTTTTGTAATTGTGTTCATATAGTTCCTGGCTTTATCTTAGCAGAAAGACTTCCAAGCTTCTTTATAGACTTAGGATAAATACTCTAATAGCAATTTGATTACAATTTACATTCCCAGTCTGATTTTTAATTAGTACTTCCCAATGTGCACCTTACATTCCAGCCAGACTGGTCCACGTGCTGTCCCCTGTATAAAACATTTCACTTTCTATGTGCCTGTCTTTGTGGATGCCATCGTCCATGCCAGAAGTTCGTCCTCTTCACCTCTGCCTCTTAGAGTTCCACTTTCAGGGGCAGTTAGATAGCTCAGTGGATAGAACACCAGCTCTGGAGTCAGAAGGACTTGAGTTCAAATGTGATCTCAAACACTTAACACTTAAAAGATAAAGTCCAACTTTCAAGGAAAAAAAGTATTTCAGATACATATATGTATGTATGTCTGTTATAGCCACCAATGAAATTTAAGATCCTTAAGAAAAGGGATAATTTGTATCTTCACCCAATGAAAATTACTTTTTGGCTTAGACCTTCAAGTTCTCTGGTATAAGGAAATTCCAGTGAGCAAATTCTCTGTACAAATGCAGATTAGCGCGTTACATTATAGAGAGATAGCCAGGCACATAACAAATTTGCTCTCTGAAGAGCACCAAATTGAAAATGGAGTCAGGAAATGGCATAGTTAGGAGATAGGGCTAATCTATTTTTTCTGAATTGGGGGAGAGAAAGGGATGAATATGAGAAATGATATAGAAATAGACTGCACAAAAGTCAGTGAATATGAATGTATAAGGGAGATGGTGATAAGAGAACAAAGATGATTTCTGAGGTTACATGTCTCTAAGTGTTGGTTGTGGAGGAGAGGAGTGGCAGAAGGGAAGATTTCAGGTCTTTTGGACAATTTAAATTTGCAGTCAAATGGATATCCAAATGTTCAGCAGGTAGGTGGGGAAATGTACTACAAACATCCAGTAGATAGTCGGGTTTCATTGAGAATCACATGCAAAAAGATGTCTGAAATCTGTGGGAACTGATGAAACTGACAAGGGAGAAATTATAGAGTGGGAGTGGAGATATAGGTCTAGGATAGTATCCATTTTAAGGAGGCAAGAGATGGAAGAAAATTCAGCTATATACAAGAAATTGTACAGGAAAACCAGAAGAGAGATGACCACAGAAATGTGTAGAGGGATTACTATCCAAGAGAGGAATATCAACAATATTAAAAGTGACAGAGAGATCAAAGGATTAGAATATAGAAAAGTTAATTTGATTTAGTTAAATTATGGGCAATCTTTGAGGAAATTATTTTACTGATGATTAGAAGCCAGTTTGCATGATTTAAATTTGTTTTTTGTTTTCATTTCAAATTTCCATTCATTGGAATTTATAGTATGAAAAGGCCTAGGCTTGGGGGTCGTACTCTACTGACTCATTCTTGTTTTAAAGCTCAATGAAAGCACAAACCACTCTGGCACTCAATGACCTCATGGTTCCTGAAACATGACACCTGATACCATTAACTTACCTTCCAAGATATATGTGAGACTCTCCAAGATCTTCAACTCAGCAGCAGCAAAAACCTCAATTAGAATCAGGAATGGTTTGAGTTTACAGAGGACACAAGACACAGACTGCATGGCAGATGGCAGGGAAATCCCTACTCCCAAATACACTTTATTGAGACCTTATTGCTTTATACAATGAAGGAGACACTGATTTGAGCTATAGAAAAATCCTACATGCCCTAGTCTAAATTACTCCTGAAAAGGAGTTTCTGGCTTACTAGGAATTAAGGGAATATCATAGGACAAGTGGCCATACTGAGGGCCAAGATTTCCTGGCAGGAGCAGAATCCAGGAGTATAGAGCAACAGAGCTGATGAGAGCCCTCCAGACTGCAACAAAAGCATATAGGCCATAAGAGAGGGCAAGTACCATTCCTTCTGAACCTGTGATGGCTCATCCCTGGTTTGATAAAGGAGACTCAGTCATGACTCTGGACAAACAGCAGCATAGAGAGGAAGAGTTGAGTTTCCCTCTGTAATTACAGGAGATTATTGGGTGTGAGGGCAGGTAGGTGGGGAAGAGGGAAGAGACACACCTGATTGGCAGAGTTACCAGACAATATGGACTGTGGCACTGGCAGAACTTTTCAGAAAGTTTGGGATGGGACACAGGAGGTCAAAGTTGCCTACAACATTTTGGCTTTTTGGTGATTGCTGTAGGGTCTGAGTGAATAAAGTGGAAACAGACTTAGAACAAGCCCATTTCTAGTCTAGACAAGAGATGTTTTAGAAAAGCAAGTATTACCTATGGGAACAAAATATTCAGTACTCAAAACAGGAAAAGACTTTCTGTTGCCTAACTCTGGCTAGTTTCCAGAGCTCACATCTCAGTAATCCAGGCTGGAGTTTAAATGACCAGGATAGGAGGGATGGAGTGAGAAGAGTGGCCCACTGCTTGGGACATCAGGACTGATACAGTGAGAGCTAGGCCTCAGATTTTCCAGAGAGCACAATGAAGGGAGCAGACAGGAGTCATCAGAACCTGGGGGACAAACTTAAGCCAACAATAGTGTTTCCATAGCAAAAACTCAGTTCTGCTTCAGGCCTCTTCCTTCTACTTCCCTGGATCTGACTGCAGCCCTCTCCTCTCAAAGGCACTTCTATCAGGGTTTCTGGCTGGGACTAGCAGGAGGAAACAGCAGGCTAAAGCCACTAGGGAAGGAAGACGTGCATTTAAGAGTCAGCAGATAGTTAGAAAGAGGATAAGATAAGACTGGAATCACTCCTAAAGCTAACACCTCCTCTCTCCCCCTGCGGCCCCCATCCTGATGGGCCTTCCAACTCCAACAAGGAGGAAGAGAAGCACCTTCTCCAAGAGGTGAGTCCCTGTTACTGGAAAGGACAATGTTGACCACAGCAATACTGAGCCTGCATTAATAGCACTGGAGGACCAAGTAGCTGCAGAGGGCGGGCCCTCTGGCTCTACCGGCCTCCATAATAGAGATGTACAGCCAGTCCAATAAGCAGGAGGGCCAGGAAGAAGGCAGCCGTGAGCTGGAGGTGAAGCAGGGTGGCTGAGAGCACAGCATTGACAATCAGGGAAGAGGAGACGACAAAGAGCCGGGTGATGCTGCTCCCATGCTTCATGATGGCTGACATGAGCAGTCCATTGAGGGCCTGGCTCAGAACCACCAATGCTGCCCAGGCTGAGAAGCCTTCTAGGAGCCCAGGGCCTGGCCCACCTCCCACATAGAGCCCCAAGTTCATAAGTACCCCAAAGGAGTACAGGAACAGGTTCTGCAAGGCCAGGGGCAGGCGCTGCCTCTTCATGAGCAGCTCGGTGTAGACTGAGGAGAGTCCCGAGATGAGGCAGTAGAGGAGCAGCAGCAGCAGCCCCAGGGGGGTCACGTGGAGGGGCATGGCCGCAGCTGGCGGGGGAGGGAGGAGGCCTTGCGGATCCTGCAGGCCTGCGGCGGCATAGCAGGCTCCGGCACCAGTCAGCAGCAGCAGGGCCAGCCCCTGTCTGGCAGAGAGACGGCGGTTCAGGCAGAGGCAGTAAAGGAGAGCTGTGCTGCCAATCTTGAGGTTGCTCATCACTTGGTAGGTGCTGGGATCCATATACCGCTGCAGGTGAATGACGAGGTTATTGTTGGCACCGTAGAGCAGTGCAGAGAGTGCAAAAGGGGCAGCCTGGCGCCACGGGAGAGAGTCCCACAGTCTGGGCTGCCGCCGGGCCATCAGGGAGAATGCTGATAGCAGTAATTTGGTCAGTTCCGTCCAAAGCACAGCTGAAGAGGGGCGGAAAGGGACACGGCCATCTATTCGACACAAGGCCAACAGTGGGGCGTGGGCACCATACATGGTCGTGGACAGAAGAAGCATAAGCACCCATCGGGCCTGGCTTGGGCGCCCTATGCCCGGTATGCCCCCTTCTTCCACATTCATCCCCACTCCACCAACCTAGGCTTTTAGGTAGGTAAGTAATGGCAAAGATAAGAGTGGGGGGGAAGTCTACAGTCCATCTGGTAAAATTGAGTGATGGAGCCAGCTCCTACATTATCAAATTGATAAGAAACTAAGTATGCCATAGGATAATCAGTAGTGGAAAAAGCAGGTTTGAACATACACACAGTTTAGAAGCACAGATGCTGATGGGAAGAAGGAAGGATACAGGTATAGGACAAGGAGAAAATATCTGTGGTCTGGAGCAGCTGAGGCAATTAAAATTCTGGGGAAGCTGGATATAGGGCAAGAGAGCCTGACTTTATCCTTGATAACTATACAGTCAGGTGTGCTGCCTATCCATGATGACCCAGATTCCAAGTCTTCCTCAAGAGAGCCCTCCTAAAGATGACCTGGAGGGAGGAGTGCTGAAGGTGGACTAGTCAGGTCCCTTCCGAAGGGATCGGAGATAATCCTGCAAGGTCTTCTCGACGTTAGGGACAGCATAAGACTGTGCTGCATAGATGCCGGTGCATAAACCAACTGCAAAGCCCATTACTGCAGATGCTCTTAACTTGGCTACTACATAGCCAGCCAGGAAGCCCTTGAGAAAAGGAGATGACAAGAACGAGCCTTCCTGCAAGAAAATCAGAGACAGGAAGCATGGAAAATCAAAATGTAATACATGTCTTAACGATGAGGCTGAAAAACTCTCTGCCTCCCTTTCCTGCCAGGAACTTAGGAAGTACACAGAGATATTTTCTCAAGTTTGTTGGCCAGAAAACCCCAGAAGAATACTAGTCAATCTCCTGGTAGTTTACCATTTTAAGCCTTTGTTCTTTAGTAATTTAGTCTTCCATGCCACAATTCCTTTTCTGTAGCTCACAGGGTTCTTGCCTATACTTCATCATAAAACTGCAAGCAGACATCAGAAGGAGGGAGAAGATGAACTAGAGAAGTACCAAGGTTTCCAAGATCACTATTAAGTGGTATCAGGTAGGAAATATGTGAGTATCTTTATGCCTTCATGGCAACCTTATCAATTACCTGTTCCACACCTGTCTTGACCTCCTCCTCTAGTCGCCGCTGCAGATGTTCCAGCTGATTCTTTAGGAATGCCAGGTCTTTCACCTTTGGCATGGAGTCCTAGGGCAAGAGAGCAGCTTTTTACAGGATAGTCTGACTGAGTCCTCTGTACTCTGTTCTCCCTCACCCTTCTTCAACGTCTACCAAAGTTCAAGAACAAACAAGGAGAACTAAAGAAGTAGTAAATCATGATTGTCCCAGAATATTTCTTTTGCTTTCTAAGGTCCACTTTCTGGAAACTTCTCTCACCATCCTTACCTTGGCCTAGCATTGACATCTCCAAACAATATCACCAAGAATGTCCCCAAAGCAGGAGCCTCAAACCTTTAGCCCCAAGGGATTTCCTTTTGCATCGATAGATGAGAATGCACTTTCCATACAAATTAGTCAGATTCAAGCCTTTCTATAGATAGATAGCTGAATTTGGTATTTAGGTAAAACAGAATTCTTTCTTGTCCAAATTCTTCAGCTCTAAACCTGAAATTTAAAAAATTGTGCCCAGAGTCGAAAGACAATATTGACAATGAGTACTATTACTCAGGAGAGTATGGAGAATTTTAAACTTCTTGGGTTAATAGGATCTAAGGGCTTTGAATCAAACCTAGGGTGTTGGAAGGCTCTATCCTCAGTCTGGGCAATCTATTCCCTTAAGGCTAAATGCTTCCCAGATATACTTTAAATACTTTAAACTAAGCTTGAAACAGAAGACATGAGGTGAAGTTGAATTGGCTCCCTTGGGAGTCTAAGAACCTTCTAATAATTACAACCAGAAGGGAAACGATGGACACAAAGTATTGTCATGCAGGAGAACCTGCACAGACTTTCCCTGCCGAGGTCCCTTTCTCCTCCTTCCCCATGTCTTTGCCTTCTAAAAATGAATGGGAGTCGGAGGGGGAGGGCTGACTCACTACAGTCGAAAAGTGGTTTCTTCCCATTTAAATTCTTCTGCTGAGAGAATGGCTTGGGAAGATAGGTTCTTGGAGGCGAGGTAGTCCAACCTGTGACTTTACAAACGAGGAAACCGAGGCCCAGAAAGGGGAAGTAATTCACTCAGGCCACACAGCAAATTTAAATGTCAAGTGCTAAAATCAGATTCCAAGTGTCCTGAACTCCTAGGTTACAGCTCCTTCGCGGGGCTGGAGTTTGCAAAGTTGAGACAGTGGGTTCGACACCCCGAATAGTGTCTCGGAGCACAGGGGAGAGAGAACACCCTTCCTCCCTACAGCCCCACGCTTGCACGAACACTCACCTTGTCATCCGCCATTTTCCCTCGGGGCGCTCAGTGCGCAGCTGCGGCCACGCCCCCGCACTTCGCGAGTTCCGGGGGCGCCCAGCGAGGCGAGCTCCGATGATGTCGGTCTTGTGTCGAACACCCGAATTCGGCATCTTTGCGCGGTGTGCAAGCGTCCGTGGTGGGGCGGGCGAGAGTTAAGCTAGGCCCGCGAGGGCAGTATGTATACGCCTAAGTCATAAGGCCATGAGGTGTGTGCACGCTCCTCGCCGGAGACCCGATCTCATTTGGAGGAAGAGCTCCTACGGCCCTAAGGCGGGGTAGTTCCGTCTGGGTCCCCGTGCACACGCATGCACATATGCACGCACCTGCCCGCGGGGATCCCCCCCTTCCGCTCCATCGCGCCTGCGCACGTGCGCGGGTGCGGACGTCGCACTCCCGCTAGTCTGAGCTCACCGCGACCCGGCCCCGGTCCCGACTCCGCCCCGTGTTTGTGCGGCTCGAGCCCCGCTCAGTGGCGCAGAGGGGCCGGGCTTGCAGGAGCCGCATCCCCGAGGTCGGGCTGGGAGGACGGGCCGGGGCCGGGGCCATGCTGGGCAAGGACTACATGTTAGCTATCATCTTGGTCAACTGCGACGGTGCGTGGGGGTCCGGGAAGGGTGGGCGACCCGAGAGATCCCGGGAGACTAGGGAGCCAGGGATGGTGAGGAAGGGAGGGTGGCAGAGATGTGTTCGGAAGAACCCGAAACCGATGGACCCGGGCTGGACCAAACAGATGCCCCAAAGGGTTTGGGTCGGAAAGTAGTGGGATGTTATATCCTTGAACTATTGAGGGAGCAACTGAAGCAGACCAGAGATACTCATTCCAGATGCAGCTGCAGGGCTCAGGGGTATGTCTGATCTATACTTCAAAGACTGCTAACCACACACCCCACACATGGGGACAACCCTTCCCATTCCAGACATGCACAACCCAGAGAAAGGGGCTTTGCTAGGGTCGGGCACCAGAGAGGGGAAGAGGATTGGTAGATGGAGCTCAGGTATTCTTAGCCTTTTTTGTGTCGGGGACTAGCTTGGCAGTCTGGTGAAGCCTATATATTGTCTTAGAAGGTTTTTCTTTTTTAAATATACGTAAAATAATAATAAAAAACCTTAGAATTGCAAAGGAAGCCACTTATTTAAATAATAAATCATACAATTAGCAAAATATTCAAACTCCAAATCAAGAACCCTTGACAAGGATTCCCTATTTTGCTTGCTCATTAGCTCGTTGGCTCTCATTTTCCTTATGTGCAAAATGAGAGAGTTGGATGAGATGATTCCTAAGGCCCTTTCTGAGTGTACTTGACCCCAGGGGCTGAGGCTGCATTATGTCTGAGTAGTCTAGAATCTACCCTCTTCACCATGGTACTCTTACAGATGACTTATGGAGTGACCAGAGCCTAGAGGGAGAGCCCGGATTGCCCCCTGGTTGGCGGAAAATCCATGATGCTGCTGGCACCTACTACTGGCATGTACCTAGTGGCAGTACTCAGTGGCAGCGCCCAGTCTGGGAACCTGGGGATTCTATGCCACCTGACTCGGTATGTAGGGGTTGGGAAGAGACTGATAATGTCTGGTCGGGGCTGGAGAGCTTAGTGATTCTTCTCCTAGAGTCCCTGATCTACTCATTTGACTTTAAGTTGACCTTCCTCTCCATAGGGCACGGGAGGGGCATGGGGATTACGGCCCCCCAAAGGAAGATCCTTCTCTAGCTTGGAAAATTCACTGGACCGAAGGTAATCAGGATAAGGATGTGGATTTCAGTGTCTGTGAACTCTCACCAAGAAGCAGAGGGAGAAGAGGGCAGTTGGGTAATCCGACTTGTGGCTAGATGACCAGTCAGTCATCTTGCTCAGTAGCTACCATATTATAATTATGCCTCCTTTTCTGGGCTCTTTGGGTTTTAAGTGAGTTGGCGTCCTTCCTTATGGAGAGCCTCCTCTTACTAGCCCTACTCTATTTCAGGACTTCTCTGCCTTGGTGTGGGGAAGAAGCCTACATCCGAAGCATGGAACCAGGCTCCAAGGTAGAGGGTGGTGGGTACCAGTATCTCTTTTTCAGCATCAAGGATGCCCTGGGAATGTGGAAGCAGGCCTTAGTGAGCTCTTAGAATTGGAGACTGGAGTAGAGAGATCTTTAGGCATAGGATGGCAGGGAAGGGTCATGGGAGAGCCTGTCTTTATATACTGAGAGGATAATGACCTGTGTTTCCAGAGCTGAAAAGGCATCATGGGCTATGCTTTGGTCTCCTTTCATAGGGGATGATGAATTTACCTGGTAAGATGATGCTGACACCTGCTGTGTGCCAGTGGATGAGACATTTAACTTTTCTGAACCTTAGTTTTCTCACGTGCATGATAATGCTATATACTATCTTACCTCATTAAACCCCATGTACATGGTACAGGGAGCCATCTGTAGAGAAGGATCTTGGCTTTTCTGCTCCTCATTCCTGCAACTCCTAAATTCCCTCTTCTCCAATTAACTCTCTCCCACCTGGCCCTACTATCTATCAGTGCTTTGCAGTACGCTCTCTCGGCTGGGTGGAGGTGCCTGAGGAGGACCTGGCACCTGGAAAGAGCAGCATTGCTGTCAACAACTGCATTCAACAGCTGGCACAGAGCCGAGGTCAAAGTCGCCCTCCTGCTAGGGCTTGGGGTGAGGTGAGCCTATCTCTTGGCTTCTTGAATTTGTTCCCTTCTGTCAATTCTCCTCTTCTGTGATTTGGGTTGGAAGGATTCAGAGACTGGATAGGGTCGCTTGCTAGAAACATTCAAGCTTAGAGGCAGCAAAGCACTCAAGTTTTTTAAATCATTTGAAAAGATTCAGGTCCCTATTACTCTGTGTGTATTATCTTGGACATGTTACCATCTCACTCTTAGTACCTGTTTAGATTAAATCTCTTTTAAATCCCTTTTGGTTTTGAGTATTGTGACTTTAGGGGCATATGGAACTTTCTCTAATTTTTTTTTTCTTTTCCCTTTTCCAAGTCTCTGGATTTAGCCCTTTAAACTCAACTCCCTTTTTGATTTTCCAAGAAGCTGTTCTCAGTATCCCCTTGTAGCCCAAACCCTCCATAATTCATTCATTGAGTTCAAGGGAACTCCTTTTTTGTCTGTTTCCTGTACTTTGTAGGGTCAGAACATGTTGATGATTCTGAAGAAAGACACGATGAGTCTGGTGAATCCCCTGGATCACAGCCTAATCCATTGTCAGCCCCTTGTGCATATCCGAGTCTGGGGTGTGGGCAGTACCAATGGCCGGTGAGAAATTCCTGGACAACTGGTTTTCCTGAAGATTCACAATCCCTCTCCCCCAGGAGTGACTTCTCATACATTGACCCCCATGAACTCTTTGACCTTTCCAAGTTGGACCTTGATTCTAGACTCCTTCCAGACCCTAGCCCCATGACCTTGCCATGCTGGACCTTAGTCCCAGACATCTCCCAGATTTGGCCCTGCTGAAGGCTGATGCTTCTCTTTGTTTTGGCATGGGCCTGGTGGGGAGGGTAAACTGAGCTTCCACCTCTGGAAAGATTGGGAATGATGGGAATGAAGCAGGAAAGGGCTAGTCTGACTGTCCCCTGTGTTCTTCACATGCTTCTGGATCAGAGACAGGTGAGTGGCAGGGCCAAGTGCCCTATCTCTTTTCCTTCCTCACTTCCTTCCATTCCCTTTCACTCTGTAGACTTCTCTCCTCTTTTTCTAGATATATTTTCTTCTATCTTTTCCCTCCTCCCAGTGTCTTTCCTTTTCACTCCCATCACTCATCTCCCCAACCCCATCCCTGCCCTCTCACAGGGACTTCGCCTTTGTGGCGGGTGACAAGGACACCTGCATGTTGAAATGCCACGTGTTTCGCTGTGATGTCCCAGCCAAGGCCATTGCCAGTGCCCTGCATGGGCTATGTGCCCAGGTGAGGGACCCTGAAAGGGATAGGGTAGGAGGGCACTACAGGGGGATGGGGACAACATGAGTCCGAAGAGTTCCCCTTGCCTGATCTCTCACCCCCGACCCCAGAGTGTTTATGTTGCAGATCTTGTCAGAGAGAGCAGGGATGAGCGGTGACCCTCCTCGATGTTCCTTGGACCCCATTTCCCCTGAGGATCTACCCAGGCAAGGTACAACCAGAGGATGAGGTAAAGGGTAGGGACTACAAGGATGAGGTCATGAAAATAAGTTTAGTAGAGTTGCAGAGGTAGCTTGGGGGAAGGTTATAATGGGAGGGGGAAAGTAGCCTCAGAAGTTTTGCCCTTATTTTGTGTCCATCCTTTTCTGCTTTTGTTTCACAATGAGGAGCCCTATAAATGGCAGGATCTACCCACGTGTCTGTAGACTTGAGAGTTGGGGTAGTGAGGCTTTCCTCTCCAGTGTTTCACTCGCACTGAATATTCTGGGGAGAAATGCTTACTTTTAGAAGGTCACAGTGATCTTATCTACCTCTCAGTGGAGCTTCTTGATGCGGTGAGCCAGGCTGCCCAGCAGTATGAAGCTCTCTATGTTGGGACCCTGCCAGTCAGTAAGGCCATGGGTAAGGAACTGCTGGGATAGGGAAATTTAAGACCCCTCTGGGTGGAGCATGGAATGGACATGGGATTAGAAATAAGATGTGAGATTCTGAAGTGTGTCTTGAAGTGTTTGTTGATTCCATGTAAGGTCTAGCCATATAAAAGCCTTAGGGCCTGACCCTCCCTCTCCAGTCCCATGATTTATATTTATTTGGTCATCCTGCTCTCTTTTTCTCTGGGCCCAAAGTGAGCCAGAGGCCTACACTTATTTTTGTCTTAAAAAAGTCTCCCTGAGTCAAAAGCTCCCAGACTCCCATCCCTTTGGACCAGGATAAAAGCTGCAATGGATCTATCTACCCTTCCCCAGGGATGGATGTGCTGAATGAAGCCATTGGGGCCTTGACTTCCCAAGGGGACCATGATTCCTGGGCCCCAACTATACTCAGCGTCTCTGACTCACTCATGACTGCATTTCCTGTCCAGGTAACAGGGATTGGCAACCATTTAGTGCTAGGAGGAAGAGATCCCAGTTTCAGGAGGAGAGGGAAGGAAACCAAGATCTTGCATTAGTGTTTGTGGAGTGCTGAGACAGGACCACTGAGTCAGGAATTGAGGCCAGGGGTGAGGGGAAAGCATTCAGGGGAGGGGGAGGTCCTGAGTAAGGGGTCAGCCCTCACTGATGATTGCATAATTGGGGTGGGTGAAAGGGACAGGCAGAACTGGGTGCGGAAGAAGAGCCACTGTGGCAATGTCCAGTACGACATGTGACCTTCATTGGGGTTGGCCATGACCCCCACACCTTTGGACTCATCGCTGACCTTGGTCACCAACGGTTCCAGTGTGCTGCCTTCTGGTGCCAGCCCCATGCTGGGGCACTCTCTGAGGCTGTTCAGGCTGCGTGCATGGTGAGCTTTGAGGGGAGGGAGGAGCTTGATGAGGGAGGGGCCTTGGGAAGGGGGAGGTGGTGTTTTCTGGAGAACTAGTTCATTCCTTACCTGTGGTACCTAAGATTCTTCATCTCTAGGGGCTCCTTGGCCTACATGGATTCCTCCTTAGCATTTGAGGCTGTTGCCCTTTAGGCAGCCCACATGGTGATAGAGGAGCGAGCAAACATCAGTTGGCGCACAGCCTTTCACTGGCTCTTTTCTCACAGCTAGCTTCGAGGTGCTCAGTAGTAGGCAGATAGAATGAAGCTGCCCTTTCCCCACCCCTGACTATCCTGTAAAATTGATTCTTCCTCAGATTCCTGTTCGCCTCCATGCTTTTCACCTGGAGAATTCCCTTCACTCCTCATTATGATCACTGGGATATTTTTAACTCCTCTGTCCCTCACGTCCCAGAAGATTATTGCCCCAATCCTGTTCATATTAATTCCACTTCCACAACACCTCTTAATTCACCTCCTCCTCCTCTGTATTGTTAAACACCTTAGGGTAAGCCCTCAGTACTGTCTCCCCGAAGATTGTCCTGTATCCATTGTTTGGAAAAGGATGCCATCTTTGGATGGCTCTAATCTGTCTTTTATATTCCTGCTAGAATAGTCTTGTGTCTAGACCTGATGATGTCACTTTTTCCTCATAAAACTTCAGTTGCTCCCTCTTACTCTCAAGTGGTGTTCAGGATTCTCCTTGGCATTAAAGTCTACTCTGTTTTTACAGCCTTCATGCATTTTATGGTCTAATCAGAATACTATTCTCTGTCTTCCAAACATACAATGTGTTTGATCTGCTGGCTCTTTTCCTTTGCTCATGTTAGTTCCTATTTCAAATGTCCTTCCTTCTCTTTATTCACATGTTGAAATCTTACCCACTCTTAAAAATTCATATTAAAAGCCCTATATTCCAGGAATCCTTCCCTGATTTTCTTGCTATGTGATAACCTTCCCTCCAGATTTTGGTTTAATAACTCTGATATACTTAGTATTGCTATTATAGCTATCTATTTGATTTCTTATCCCCCAGTTAGATTATAAACTACTTGAGTGCAGGTCTGGTACCTTTCCTTAATTTTGTATATCTCTCTTTTCATAGGACTACCTACAGTTGGTGCTTAATAAGTATTTACATTATGTTGTACAATATTGTGTTGCATTCCTTTTCTTAGGTACAGTACCAGAAGTGTCTTGTGGCCTCTGCAGCTCGAGGGAAGGCTCGAGGCACCCAAGCCCGAGCTCGACTTCGCCTCAAGCGGACAAGCTCTATGGACTCAGCAGGAGGACCTGTGCCTCTCCCACTCCCCCTGCTTAAAGGTGGAGTTGGAGGTGCCGGGGCTGCCCCCCGTAAAAGAGGTGTATTCTCCTTCTTTGATTCCTTCCGCCTGAAACCCTCTTTATTGCATATGCCCTAGATTGAGCTGGGGAAGATTGGGAAAGAGAGGCTTTAGGAACCCTGCCAGCAATTTCACACCACTCATATTCTGGGAATCTAACTGGCCACCCTACCACCTCTCTATTCTCACCTGCCCCCATGATCTTTAAAGTCTTCCTTATTTGACTTGTCTTCCTGCCTGCCCTATCCCTATGTCCTTTATTACTATATTAGTGATTTATATCGAATATTTATTAATCTTCTCTGGGTTGACTGCAGCCTCTAACCCTATCCCAGACCCATTTCCTTCCTTCCTTCCTGATTCCTATGATCCCTGCCCCTGTCCAGTTCTGGGCAGTTGGCTCTACCTCAGCAACACTTTTTAGCAAAATCAGTGCAAATAAAATCTCAGAGTGGCCTCATTGGGTGTGACTGTGCTGCCAAGGAAAGGGTGATTGTCTGTTTCTGTGCTTGGTGCTAGGAGATATAAATGGCTCATTTGGAGAGAATATATCCAGGGGGTAAGGTCCATATAGCAGAGATAAATCTCTTGAGCAGAACCACTGCCTGCCAATCCTAGGGATCAGGCACTTGATCCCTAAGGGTAATCATCAAACATTAAATGCCTACTAAGTTGCAGGTACTGTTCTGGTAATAAAAGGATGTCAAACAGTTCCTATCCTTCAGGGAGTTTACTGTTTTCTGGGTCAGACAACATTTACACATATAAGTACAAAAACAGATTAATATTATGGAGAAAGTAAATATAAGATGTTTTGGGATGAGGATAGAAGCACTGATATCTAGGGGAGTCAAAAGCTTCATGTTGGAAAGCAAGCATTAAAATTGAACTTTGAAGGAAACTAAGTATCATAAGAGGTAAAGAAAGTGCAGTCTTGGCCTGGGCGCAGATCTGAGAGAATGGGATGTCATACATTAGGGATAGTAATAGTACTATTTGGTTAGAAGAGTGAAAGAATAGGGTGGAAAAGAAAATTGAAATTAGGTTCTGTTACACGGAAAAGAGAGTCTGCATTTTTCCTTGGGCCACTAGGTGGCATAGTGAATAGAGAGTAGGATCTGAAGTCAAAGAAATTTGAATCCTGCCTCAGACTCCTATTGTATCAACTAACAGTTTCAGATTCAGGTTTTTTTGTTACATTTTGAATTCCAAGTTGTCTTCCTCCTTTCCTCCCAACAGCACATCAACAAAGGCTGATATTTGATAAATAGATATATATGGAACCATAAAATATATAATTCCATATAGCAATTCTTTCTCTGAAAGTGAATAGCATTTTCCTTCATAAGTCCTTTATAGTTGGTATAAATGTTCATATTCAGAATAACTTAATAATCCAGTTACTATTCAAACAATATTATTGTATATAATGTTCCTTTGATTCATTTCACTGTATTATTTAACATGTTTTTCTAAACATCAACCCGCTCATTTTTTTTCTACTCCTCATTTCTTACAGCACAGCACTATTTCATCACAGTCATACATAACAGTTTAATTCAGTCATTTCCCAATAAATATTTTAGAACATATAGATTCTTTTCCTTTTTCCCTAACTATCTTGGGAAACAGACCTAATAATGGTATTGCTGGGTCAAAGAGTATATACAAACAGTTTTATAACTCCTTGGTTATAATTCCCAATATAGGCTTTTATTCTAGAAACTGTCTATGAATATCCACCCTCTTCCCCTCCCCCCAATTTTCTGCTTTCCTTCTAATCTTGGTTCTATTGGTTTTATTTGTACAAAGCATTTTTAATTTAATCAGAGTTATCCATTTTATATCCCACAGTACTATCTCTTGCTTATTTCATAAATTCTTCTATTCATAAATCTGATAGGTAAGCTTGTTAAAGTTATGATATTTCCCTTTAGTCTAGGTCAGATATTCATTTTAATTATATCTTGATAAATGGTATAAGATATTGATCTGTACTTAGTTCTGCTGGACTGCTTTTCAGTTTTTCAGCAATTTTTCTCAAATAGTGAGTTCTTATCCTCAAAACTTAGATCTTTATGTTTATATACACAAGATTAGTATAATAATTTGCTACTGTGTATTGTATATCTATTCTTCCACTGATCCACCATTCTGTTTCTTAGTCAGTACCAGATAGCTTGAGAATTACTACCTTATAATACAATTTTGAGATCTGATACTGCTAGAGCTCTTTTATTTTTATTTTTTTTAATAGTTCCTCTGATATTCTTGATCTTTTGTTCTTCCAAATGATTTTTTTCCCTAGTTCAATAAATTTTGTTACTTAATTGGGATGGCATAAAATAAGTAGACTAGGTAGAAGTAGCCTCAGTTCTTTTATCTGCAAAATGCTGGTAATGGTACCTATCTTATAGAAGTATGTAAAATCCTTAGTAAACCTTAAAAGTCTTATCTATATAAGTGTAATCATTACCATTCTTACCTTAGACCACTGGAGTTAGCTGAGCTGGGGAATAACTATAGGAATGTCACTGGCAGGTAGCTGCCATGACTAGCCTGAATTTGATTCTAGTATTTGGACCAGATACCAGCATAGTGTAGAGGTCCTTGTCAAATGAAATAAGGTACTTATTTTCTCTTGGTCTCATTTTCCTCATCTGTAAAAGGCATGCTAGTCTTTAAATGGACCCAGTTAGCATAATGTTAGTTACCTATGTTTATTATTGAAGGAATCCTTCAATTTTAGTTAATATTTAGTGAAAATAAAGATGTATTTTTCCCTAGTTCAGAATAATGGCCCCCAGATTATTCCCCTGGACTAAATAATTTCAAAAATTCCCTTCTCTGCTCTAAACTGGAAACCTGGCTCAGAGTGATGGAAGATGAGAGGCAGCAGCATAGAAGAGTTAAGAGCACGCCTAAAATGGGAATTGGAAGACTTTTCTTCAGTATTGTATTGGTAAATGTTTAACCACTGGACTCTCTGGAGGGAAAATATAAACAGGACACAATTTTAAGTTTAATCAGTTTAATGTGGACAGCTAACAAAAAAAATAAATCAAGCCCTGATTTATAGTCATTGATAATTTCTGGGTTGTAAATATTCACACTGAAAATTTAATATTTGCTCTTGCAGGCTGGAAGAATTCGCTAAAACATATCTCACACCTGTCTTACAGCCCTAACTCTTGGACTTTGAAAAACTCTCATCTCTTTTGCCTCCCTCAACTATAAAACAAGAATAATAATACTTGTACTACTATTTTTGCAGGGCTCTTGTGAGGAAAGTGCTTCATAACACTGCAGAAATGTGAATTACTCCTTTTGTGTATTCTCCTATAGATGCACTAGGGCATAGAGACTCGTCTATATGACAGGAAGTACTGGACTATGTGTGTCCTGGCCTTTTTCTCTCCTCTGGCTGTCCATTTTCATTTGGTGATCTCATCAACTCCCATGGATTGGGATCATCATCCTGCCCAAAACCCTTGATGACTTTCAGAGTCACATCTCTTAACTACCTTTCAGACTTCTCAGCCTGGATGTAGCTACCTTAAACTCAACATATCCAAAAGTGAACTCAATTATTTTCTTTCCAGATTCCATTCCCCCCAGACTACCCTATTGCTATACAAGGAACCACTACCCTCCCCAGCCCACAGGCCATCTATGTCCTCTCTGACTCCTATGTTCAGTCAGTCTTCAAGGCCTGTCACTGTCAGTTACGTTTTTGCAACAACTCTGGAATACTATCCTTTCCCTTCTCTGATACTGCCACCAGGTTGGTTGGTACAGGGTCTTCATTAGCTGACTACCAGTCAACAGTAAGTGCCTATTAAGAGTCAGGCATGGTGATAAAACACTGAGGAGACGGAAATAGGCAAAAGACAACCCCTGCCTTCAAGGAGCTCACAATCAAGATGGCCTGCGGGTGGCTCTCCCCATCACAAGTGTCCCCACACACAAAATCCATCTTCCAATCCCTTCAAAGTGGTTTTCCTAAAGTGCAGATCTGACCATGACACCTCACTTCAAAAACTCGAGTGACTCCCAATCACTTCCAGGATCAAATACAAAATTTTCAAAACTTAACGTCCCCCTCCTAACCTTTTCCAGTCTTCATACTTTACACCTCCCCCAATACTCTTGAATCTAGTGACTCAGCGGGATGTTTTTTGAACAAGACCCATGGCTTGGGGGTCATTTTCTCCGGCTGACCCTCGTGCCTGGAACTTTCTCCCTCCCGCTGCTTTCTTCAAGTCCCATCTAAACTCCCAATTTCTACAGGAAGCCTTTTGCAACTCCCCAATTCTAGTGTCTTCTCTGTTGGTTACTTCCAATTTTTTTTTTCTCTATAGCTTGTTTTGTACATATTTGTGTGCTTGCTCTTTATCTCACGAGACTGGAGGTCAGAGATTGCCTCACATCTTTTTAATGTTATGTCCCCAGCGCTTAGCACAGTGCTCGACACTTCAAAAGTGCTTACTAATTGACTTATAAACTTATAACTAGCTGCGAAAGGAGCTACCGATGAAACGACCCTCCTACAATCCCTCTTTAAAATTTCTGCCTCCATTCTCCAACTATTAATCCAAATTCGAGGAGAGACTCCTAAAATAGCTGCCTCTTCGCCAGCCCCTGTTCGAGAGGATGGGTGGAGCTTGCGGAGCGCAAGCTTGGAGACAGCCCAATGAGAAGCAGAGTAGCACGGCGTGGCCCGCCTCCGGAAGTGACCCCACCACTGCCTCGTTGGCCGTGCGGAAGTGAGGCGATGGCGGAGCTGTACGTGAAGCCGGGTGAGCTGGGCTCTGCGCCTTTAGAGCCTCCTCTTAGCACCGGGGCTGGAGGACTCAGGCGAGGGCAGGCCGGGTATGAGGTGGGGAGGGATGGGGTTGACTAGACTTGGTGGCAGGATGGTTAGGGGGATGCTGAGGTGCAGGGTATGTCTGTTGTCAGTCCCATCTTTCCCCTCCCAGCTTTCTCCCTCAACCTTCTCTCCCTCTTTGCCCTCCAATTCCTTTTTCCTCTTCAATCCTTCTTCTTTTCCCTTCTCCACACTCCCCTCCCAATTTTATTATCTCCCCTCTCCTCCCCTTCTATCTTTCCTCCTCACCTTCTTCCCCCCTCACTTCCCTCCCGCCTTCTCTTTTCCTCTCCTCTCCCCCGCCCTTTTTTCTCCTCTTGCTTCTTCCCTTTTCATTTTCCTTTTCTTCCTTTCTTCTCTTGGAGCCTCATCTTCCCTCTCCCCTTTCTTCACGTTTTCTGTCTTTCCTCTTATCATCATGTCTTTTGTTTTTGTCTTCAGTGCTTTCACATTCCTTTCTTTTTCCTAATTTTTTCTTCCCCCCTCCTCCGTCCTTTTCATTACTGTATCCTCTCCTCCCCACTTTAATTCTTGCTTTTTCTCCAATTTTCCTCTTTCCACTTTTGCCTTCTATTTCAGGAAACAAGGATAGAGGCTGGAATGACCCTCCACAATTCTCTTATGGGTTGCAGACCCAGGGTAGCAGTCATAAGAGGACACCACTGACTAAGCGGGTTGCAGCTCCCCAGGATGGTTCTCCAAAAGGTGAGCATTTGTGAGTCCAGTTCAAATTTCCATTGTGATTAGGGGAGAATTGCCTGTGTTTCTTTTATTCAGGAGGTTTTGGCCTCTGATTCTTTTTTCTGTTCTCCCGAAGACATCCCTTTGTGTTGCCATTTGGGATATTCTTGCTAAAAAGTTATGATTTAGATTCAGTTTGTTGTCTTTGGACATTGATACAGACTTCCCAAACCTAAAATAGTTTTTGGTTTATTGAGTAGTTCTTGTTCTTATGGGGTTTTAAATGGAGAAATGTACAGGGTTCCAGTTTGAGATCCTGAATGAAAAATTTTCCTATTTCTCCCTTCTCTGTTCCTCCCCTTCCAGCTATCTAGACTTGGGGCCATTGACTAGGAAAAGTTGAGGAATATTCTTTGGTTTTCATTAATATTCCTTAGCTTATAGGAAAGGGCCCTGGTGGGGGCAGTGAGAGAACGAAACTGGTTATGTCTGTCATAAACTGGTTATGTCTGTCATACAGTTAGGGCCATAATGCTCAGTAGTGTTGTCAACACGTTGATTTACCTTTTCTCAGTGCCTACCTCAGAACCTTTTACTGGGGCTCCTCCAGTGGGACCTCCACCACTCCTGACAAAGACTACAGGGCCTCCCCTTGGGGGAAACTCTTCTCCCTTGAAGTTGGAACCCGCCAGTTCTTCAGTCACTTGTGAAACCATGCTAGAAGATGTGCTGGGACCCTTGGAACAGGCTTTGGAGGATTGCCGTTCTCATACACAGGTAAGGCCCCAGGGAGCCCAGGTTTCATGATGGAAGTTGAGCTGGGGAATGACTAAGATCATAAGCCACTCTCTTGGGGACAAGGCTGTATCACATCTATCTATGTATTCCTTTTGCTTTTTTTACTTAAATTGAATCTCCCTCTCCCCATTCCTAAAAGGGAGTAGTGAAATTCTCTTCACTTTTTATAAAGAAGGAACTAGATTGGGTAGGTGCCAAATTAAACCTGGGCAGCAGAGTATAAGTCAAGGCTTCTTGAACTTTTTCCACTAGTGACTCCCTACCCCTTTTCACCTGAGAAATTTGTACATGACCCTGGGCATATGGGTATATTTAAAAAAAAAAGTATAAATCAAACATTTACTAATAATAAATAATAATTTCACAACTCCCACCTTAAGTTACAAGATTCCATATGGGAGTCGGGAACCACAATTTTAAGAAAATTGAAAGTAAAATGAGGTAAGAATTCTTTTGTAAAAAGAATACTAGATTAGGAATAATGAATACTTGTGTTCAAATCCCACTTCAATGTGACTTTAGATAAATCATAATACCTCTCTCTGAGACTGTTTTCATCAACAAAATATGCCAGACGTGGTACTAGATAACCACTAAGGTCTCTTTCAACCCTGAATTCTATATTTTCTTGTTCCTTCTATTCCCCCTTCAGCTGTTGGAATTATACTTAGTTATGTGCTCTTTAACGTGAAACAGAGCAGAACCTGGTAATGTGTTTCCAAACATTACACACATTACCTTGGTTTTGTCTTAGGAGGGAACCCTTCTGCTCTGTCCAAGGTGCCTCACAATAATTCTCTAGAGGAATTGAACTCTAAGGAAGAAAGGGATTTGTAGGATGGTATAGGTGGTAGGAATAAAAGAAAAGACCACAATTGGGAGTATTGTGAAGGGAAAACAAAAAGGCAGATTAGAGCTTTGACTTGGAAAGAGTGTCTGTGTGCTCAGAAACAGATCTTTGATGACATCAGCCGGCGCCTAGCCTTGCTTCAAGGACAGTGGAAGAGTGAGAAGCTGTCAGTTCCTGTGAGGAAGAGGATGGCACTACTGGTGCAAGGTGAGCCACATTCAGGACCTCAGAATGCCCTTGAATTCTGCCATTAGGTCTCTTTGGCCAAAAGAGCATTGGTTTGAGTCAGTCTAGGGAATAGTCTACTAGAGAGGCAGCAGCATATAGTGGAAATAAATTGAATCAGTACTGTGCTTGGAATCAAGACAGCTCAAATCTAGGCTATCGGAAATACTCTTACCTCTCTGAATATATTTCCTCATCTACAAAATAATACTTCCGATTCATTGGAAACATTTTGTAAGCCTTAAAGCTCTATAGAAATGTGACCATTTATTAAATATTCAGAGGAACAGTCTTTGTGTGGAGGGGAAGCACTGTATTATACTCAGGGTCTGTCTTCTCTTAGAGCTCAGGAACCACAACTGGGATGGAGCTGATGACATACATCGATCACTGATGGTGGATCATGTGACTGAGGTCAGTCAATGGATGGTGGGTGTGAAAAGGTTAATTGCAGAAAGGAGGAGCCTGCCTGCAGGGGAAGCTGCGGAGAAGCCTACTACTACAGAGGAGAATGAGGTCGTCTCAGGCCTCTCTGCAACTCTGTGATCCACTATTTTCTTCCTCCCCCGTCAGTTCCTATATCCCCCACTGTCCTAGACCTTGAACTATCTTTGAATGGGACCTGGCAGGGTTTAGGCTCCAGGGACCTATGTTTGCTTGGCTTCCTTGATACCAACAGGAGTTGGAAAAAGGGAAAGGAAATTCTCTTTTAGCAGAGAAGCAGCTCCAACTCCAACTAGGACTTTGCCCTGACTCGGGAGGGAAGACTATTGGCAGTTCATGGTTGCTTCTGACATATGCAATTAAATAAAAATTTCTTGTACCGTGGTATTTTTTGGTGGGGCATTGGGGACTTTTATTCTCAAAATCATTTGTCTTCGAGCCATCTAGAAATACAGGTCTCACACATAAAGGTTCTTAGCTTTTTTGAAATCTTAATTCTAGTTCTTTTTCTTTCTTAATAGATGTAGTTTAACATTAACCTGCCCTATAGAAATTTTCAAGTGACACGATAAAGAAGATGTAAACATCCATAGGTGAGTCTAGTAGCCGTGTTTTTTAGTTTGGTTGCAAAGTGAGAAAGAACAGAAACTTGGAAATAAGTGATCACCTTGTCCCTTTCCTAAGACTGGGCATGGAGAAAGTGAAGATAGTTGGAAGAGAAGTGTTGACCCTTCCCTTCCCAGCAAAGTCAATAGAGCTGAACTTATTAAAATGGGCAGTTTATTGCCAGGGCTGCTTCAGGAGCCAGGAGGATAAGGAAGTCAGGAAGCTTATCACTACAGGATTCTTCTAGGTTCTAGCATTCTCAGGCACCGATTCTGGACCTCACTGCTCCATTTGCTCCAGATGGCCAAAAGGAGAAACAACAGGAAGACCTAAAATGGTTCTGTCTGGCCTAAACAGCTGAAGTCATGGTGGACCAGGTGTTAGGAGAAATCAGAGAAGTTGGGGAGCACTAGGTGTTTAGAATAGAAAAGAGATTAATGAATCTTGGTAATCAAATGGCAGGTGATGGAAAGGAATCCAGAAAGCTACCTTCCTGATTGCTGAAGAAAGGAAAATACTTTGTTTTCAGAAATTTCAAGTTTGACTCCAGCTTTGTTCTTTACTATGTATGTAACCTTGGGTGAAAAATTTTCTCTATATAGATTTCTGTAAGATTCTTTCCATTACTAACATTCTGTGATAATGACCCCAAAAGGAGGATAATCCCAAATGACCTTTGCCTAAGGGAAGATATCCCACATTAAAATAGCAGGTAGGGATTAGAGCAGAATTATAGTAGAGGTTCAGAAGAGGAAGGCTATTTCCTGGAACAGAACAACCCTTGGCAGGTGCCAAGCTCTTACTCTTTACAGTACCACTCCTGCTGGCCCTTGCTCCTAACCCTTGGTTTCATTTGATTGTAGCTGGAATGGGGCCCAATCTTAGAAGCAGAGTATTATGGGACAAGAATTATTTATTCTGACTTCAGGATGACCTGAGGTAGTATAGCAATGTCTTTTCCCCCTCAGAAGAAAGCAATGTGGATAAGGTGAAGAAAACATGTGACCCAGGGGAAATCTTTCATTGTGTTTATTAAGCATTGATAGGGTGCAGCATCCAATCCCACAATTGGCCCAAGTGCAGAAGAAGAGAAAGAACTGAATATTAAAGTTCAGCAAGGAACTTCCAAATTCACATAGCCTCCATTCCTAGAATTAGCACCTTCTACTCTCAACCCATATCTAAACCTGCCCTTCCCCTCACCTTGGTCTCAATCACTTTGAAGGACTGAAGGAGCCACCAAAAATAAGCCCTTTCTCATGACTGGGGAAGTTGTTAACAGGGTCAAATATTCCAGGTCAGTTGTCCATTTCAAATTGTACCTCATCTGGAGTGAAAGAGGACCCTGATAGTTAGATTGCCTTGATTTCTTACTATACCATTAAGCCTTCTTGCCTCTGCCTCCTTCCCTTAAAACTCTTTTTCAGCTAGAAGTTGCTCTATAGTTATGGTCAAGACTAGCCCAGACCTCACTTAGAACTAGCCTCTCTACTACCTGAGTACTTGGAAAGGAGGACAATTTTCTGCATTCCTTCTTTTGTAAGTCAGGGCAACTTTTACTATTAAAGTTTTTTAATGTCTAATAGAAAAAACATTTTTCTATTTTCTCCTGAACACTATCACTACAGCTAGATAGCTAAAGCAAAAGTATAATCCATGGTGAACATAAAGGGGTCTTTTAATAAAGTTTAATTCTTTCTCTCTGAAACTTTTAAGTTACCAGTGCATATCATTTTTAATATTTCCTGTAATTCCTCCTTTTACCTAGGAGCTCTTCAATTTCTTTCTGCTCCTTTAATTCCTCCAGTTGGGCAAGTGGGGCTTGTGATGGGACAATGACCCCAGGGATCTGGGGGAGGTAGCAAGGTGGTGTCCAGGCAATGGGCAAATTCTTACATTCCAGCAGAAATTTTTGATCATAGACGATTCTAGTTCCTGCAGGGAGTGAATTATGGAAGTTGGGATTCTATGGAACTGAATTGTAGTGTCTTGCCTAAACTCTAATTCTTCCTAAAACTAACTGGCTGCCTCTGGGAATAACTGAACAAAAAAAACCCCAATCTTTTAGATCATCAGTTTCCTTCTCTGAGAGACTCGTCTAGATAAATGCTTCCATCTCTAGTTCTATGAAATAACTAATGCCTTTTTGTGCATGACCACCTCTCTTTTCTAGAACAGAGCTCAGCTTCAAATTGTTTCCTGCAAAGGAACATGTTTTTGTGCTGGAATAGCATGTGTGTATACACCAGCATTCCCCTCCCTCACACCTGGATGAGAAAAGAGGAATTTGGGTCACCTGGGCAATGTCTGAAAGCTGCACACTTGTGTCTTACTGTCCACTAATGCTGGGCTTCTTAAATCTTACCACCCCTTTTCACCTGAGAAATTTTATGTAACCCATAGTATATAAAATGGGACAATTTAGGAAGCTTTGCTTTAGTAGTTTTCAGTCTAATACAACTTCACAAGATCAGTATCTTTGTTATCATGGAAAATAAAATTTTTAGGGGGAGGTATTAAATGTGTACTTATCTGACAATTCTCTCATAGGATAAATCCCTTTTCCAAAGGAGGGTGTAGAATGGAGGAGGGGCTTGCTTTTCCTACCTTTGTACTATGTGGGGTGAAAGGGTGAGAGAGTAGGGAGTGTGGAGCACAGAGGGTTTGAGAATAAGCTCCTTAATCTGGCTGTAAGCAGTAGGGAGGCTATTCCAAGAGGGGCCTAAAATCTTATCCTAAGAGTATTCATCTGGGTCCTCAATTCCTAAAAGCCTCGGCCTGAGACCTTGGCTGGGCAGTAGTACATTAGAATGCCCTGTGCCTTTCTTTCCTTCCCCTTCCCTTCCTTCGGTTTCCCCTGGGAGGAATTGGGCAGCAGTCCAATTTAGGATCTTGGGTTCTCTAACTAATCCCGTAGCTGTTACCATCCATCTGAAGCCCTGGCAGCCTCCACCTGAACATGTTTCATTTGGGACCCTGGACCCTCACTCACCAGTCCTCTTGCTTCACAGCCGTGGGCAAGGAGGTGTAGAGTTAAAGAGATTACCCTGACACCAGCAAGCTTACCTTACTTTGAGGTGCTTCAGTGAAGGCCCCAGGTTACTTCTGAAGCCCCAAGGCCAAACTCACTGCCTCCCTCGGGTAGCAGAGATCTCAAGCTCAGGCTTGTTCGCCTAATTGCAGTGCCCAATACTGTTGCCTCATCTGGAAGGCTGTGGGAAATGGGCTGGGACAGAAAATATGGTCCTCGATTTGGAGTCTACAGCCTGGGCCGCTACCCTTTACTCCCAACGGCCTCATAAGAGAGCAAGCAGAGAGCTGAGCCCTCCCATATGCTTCCAGAAGTGAGGCTCTGAAGGTCACTAAGCTGCGAAGCCAGAATAGTTTGCTTTGCGAACCAGACCAAAAAGACCGGATGGCGTGTCAGCCCTTAGCCCGGTGCCCACTTTTACTACCTACATCTCTAGTCCCTGCATCCCGGCCAATTGGACCGTCCCAAACTTTAACAGCCAATTAAACCCAATCCCTGAACCTCCCGGGGTGGTGGCATACAGCATTCCCCCCTCCCCGCCCTCCCCTCCTCCTCCGGCGTGGTGCTGTTGCAGTCGGGGCAGCCAGTCGCGATCGGGCAGTTAGTAGAGGTGGACTTGGCGAGCTGGTGGCTAGGACGACACTGAGCCCGGAAACCAGCAAGGGCTGGGTCCTTACCATGTGCTGCTCCCAGGCAACAACAGTCCGGACCCACTGGGGCAGGGCCAGAATTCCAGGGTGGGGTCCAAGCTGGGTGCCACATTTACCCCTTATTGCTTTTATTTTGTTCTTAGAAATTTTTTAAATCTCAAAATAATGCATAGTTTGTTAGGGTTTTAACTAAATACTTGATGTCATTGTAAGGAAGGTAGTATGGATAGTTAAGAAATGTGTAAGGTTTTAAGAATTATCAATTATCTCATCAATTAACCGAATGTAGGGATAACCTAATCCAAGAGGCTCCCTGAGGAAAATAATCTAATTTTGGACAAGCAGATATCAAACCTATAAGGCTTTGGAAGGTGGTAGTTGTACCCAAGGAAGGAATTGAGAACTGATTCTATCGATGAAAAATTGTTCTTGGTCCTGTTACAGAATGCCTAAATACTCCCAGTGATGTATTATTTTAAAGGTACTCTCATTCTTTCACTTCAGTGACATTCCATGGCTTCAAGGCAAAATACCTAACCTAACTAAACTGATTGCCATCCATACCAAGAGTAGAGGCTTCTCCTTTGATGATGATGGTGGTAAGATGTACACTTTCCTGACCTCCCTTAAAGCACTTTGGTTTCCCTTATAACGTTTATGTTAGTTTTTATTTTAAAGCCCCAAAGACAGTAAAGGATTTTGGCAAAGTTACAATTGCTTGGATTGAACTCAGTCCTCATTCCTCATCATTTGCCTTATCCTTCTCTTCTTTTTATTGTGTCTGAAGAACTGCAAGGGTCAAAGGAAACAGACAATAATGCAATAGTAGCCTCAGTTCCAGATCATTTTTCCAAAAAATATCTCCAACTCCCTTAACATTTATTATCTAATAATTTTTGACACTTTTTTTTAAAACACTTTAGTTATTTTTCAATATATAGAATCCACTTCCTTCTCCATTTCTACCAGGGGTAAAAAAGAAAAAAGTTGAATGTAGATCTAAAAAAAAGCGCTTCCTCCTTCAGGAGCAAAACATTTTCTTAAGAAATGTTGATGGAAATAAAAGTTCTGTGGATATGCAATCATTATAATTTAGTGAAAAATCCCCTTTTCCATCACTAAAGAGAAATGATTTTGAAGTATTATATTTCCAAGTTCTAGTCTTCTCTTGCACTCCTCACAGGTGAAATTTAATTTTCACATAAAGAGGTTGGAATTTTCACATAATCAAAGAGGTTGGTCAGACAAATTTTCCTTACATGTCACTTAAAAATAATATTTGGAACAAATCCTTGTCAAGTATTTTAGATGACTAGAAGTATCAGCAGTGACTTAACCAGGGATTTTTGTGGAATCATACGTAAAACCATATTTTTCATGATGGAAGAAGCCTGGGATGAGGCCTAAGTGTGTTCAGTGATTTGCTGCCTAAACATAACAATCCAATCCAAAGGTCTTAACCAAGTGAAGTAAGGTCACAATCACTAAATACACCCACTTATTTTGTTTGGATGAGAACTGTGAAATGACTGGCCCCTGCCTTTTTCCAACCTGACCCTTACTGGGAATGGTTCCTGGCTTGAAGCACTTCTGAAAAGTTTTTCATTGATTCACCTAGGAAGGAATGATAGTGCTGGTGGCAGATGACTTTCTTTAGTATGGATCTTGGCTTTTAAGTGAACGAACAGATGAACAAACTCAAGGAGCTTCTCTGGGATATAAAATTTCTTAACCTTTAGTTTGTAGCATTCCCATTATCTTTTCCTTTTCCCATATGCTTAGCTGAATGGTGGCCCCTTTGTACTTATACCAATACTAGAAGGAAGAATGCTTTATGAAAAGGCAGTTGATACACCATAGACAGTAGATATTAAGTTTCTTGCTACAACATGCATCATAGACAGTAGATATGAAATACTAATTAATCAAAATATTTCACTGTATAATCCCTGAGGATTTTGATTGATTCCATAAACAAATATATTCATCCCAGATGTGTGATTAAGAAGAGACAATTGACAACATATTAAGAATAAAAGATCAGTTTATTTTATATACTGTTGAGATTAGTAAAAAGGGAGGACTGGGAGTGATAAGATGACAGTAGTGGAGGTGGCAGTGTGTTTAAATTGGGGACTAGATTCAATAGAAAGAGAGGTAGTCTTGATAAAGATACTTTCTCTCAAAACTTTCCAGTAATTACAACCTAAGAAGGAGGGAAATAAATTAGGTGATCCACCAAATAGCTTTTTGTAATGTTATTTATGCTAGATCAGTTTATTATTAGCAAATATACTTCACTTATTATTCCTCATTAGCTTTCTAATCTGAAGCTGTAAAACTTTCTCCATTAATTCTAGTGAATTGCTTTTTTAAAGTGGCAAGTAGGAAACAGGGAAATAGGTAATACATATTACTACATCATGAATTTCAAAGAGCCTTTCAAGCTAAAGAAATTTGAGAATGACTTCTTTGACCAAAAAATTGCTGAAGAGGTAGCAATTATATCTGAAATCTGAAAAAAAATTTTTTTTAAGTCCAGCAAAAAGTTCTGCTTGATAGCTAGAATATCATTGTATTCTAGTATAAACAAAAGAGGCATGCTTGACATTAAAAATATGCTTTTAACTTTATATGGTATAAAGTATGGCTGTGTGTTCAGATTGGAAGCATTTTAGAGCTAGGGCAGGGAAAAACCACATTATTAGAGCAACCCAAATTGTCAGGATTCACAACATATAAGAGAACTGTTTAAAGAGGCATCATCTTTTAAAACTTGATTTCCTTCAGCCCTATCTTATTCTCTGCTATTTCTTTCTCTTTCCCTTTCGCCTACAATCCTGTTGATCTAAGTGTGACTTTTCTCCATATTCCAAATTATTTTCAGGTAATCTCTTTTTATAAACTCTCTATAGCAGCAGAAAATTTGCTTGTATCTAAACCTGAATATACAACTGAACTATTTAGCACTTTAATGCTTTCCCATACTGTTGCATCAGATTCTTGGCATTATATAAACAGCAATTTCACTTGTACATAGGGGTGCTAATATGCTCAGAGTCCACCCCACTAAAAAAGTCAAGGCACAAGCAAATTACCTGATGTTCACAATTTTAATATAGTCTGAAACTGGTCAACATTATCTGACTCAAAAATACTGCTTTTTTTTCTGGACATATCTACCAAAATGGTGACTGTATCAATATCTGATAAAGCTCCACTGCCAGGGTTTTTGCTTTCACTTGATGAAAAGGCCATGATATTTATGGCTCACAAATTGATCAGAGTTACTAAGTCGAATGAACAAGTTGAAAAACTAGTTTAAAAAGACCTCTCTCTTTTCAGAGTCCAAGGTATAACACTTCTAATTTTTAAGGGATTTCCTCAATTAAGTCCAAGTGACAATGAAATTGCTCAAGCAGTAGTGAATATGCATTAAATATGAAAAGATCACAACCAACTTCCAAATACTGTTCATCTTTTTATTGAATATTCAGGTAAATATTTCACATTAATACAGGCTACATAAAGTAGAGCCACTATACGACATGAAATTTACTCAACTTTTTTTTCCTTTTAAGTATGTAAACAATTATACATGTATTTACCACCCTAAAAGGTTGAAATCATGTAATCATCTAGTTCTCTTCTGCAGACAAGTAGCATTCAGTACTGTTTAGCCAAAAGCACTAGGTTCATCTGATTTTAAGTTCAAAATGGCTAAACTAACTGGAGAACAGAATCAGTTGGATAAGAAATCGATTTGTTCTTATACAATGGGCAATCAAGTTTCCATTGTTAAAGCCCACACAGAAAATTGCTTAGTTAGGCACATTTTTAAAAATCCCCAGGGTTTTTCCAAGGTCATGGGTTTCCCAAACAAGGCTAAAGAGAAAAAGACCTTCTAACTTAGTTGACATATTTGAGATGCATGTTTCCAATATGAGGTGCCCACGTGCCAGGCCAAATCTGAAAAGGGGGAAAAATCATAACTTCCAATTAGAAATGTTATACATTTATAAAACAAAATATAAATTTAATGGCAATCATTTTCGCCAAGGGGAAAATATTCTAAAGCACAGTAATAGTGGATTGATACTAAGGTAGCATGATGATAGAAATGATTTTTCGTGCTGAATGTCTTACAGTCAAAAATGAATATGGAAAAAATGTGAAAGGTAAGAGAAAGAATTAAATTTCTTTTACCTGCTGAGCATCAGTACATTCTGTTGAGTTTTGGACAACTTTTATCATAGGGTTCCAAGCAGGATCTGGGTTATGAAGTCCATTAAACAGAGGGCCACCTGGACCATCAGCAAGCTGAGGATGTGAGGGTATTATGGTACCTCCATACATGGAAATTGGCAGACCCTACACAACAGAAAGCAAAATATCTATAATCAGGAAATAATTTAACAACTGTCAGATCATGCCCAGAAATCTTTTTCATATATACAAAAAATAAAATAGTCCAAAGACTATATGTGGTAGAAGTATTCTTAGAAAGAGAAAAGGAAAAAAGATAAGTCCTATTAAGAATCAAAATGTGAATTAATCCAAGCCATTCTCCAATTGATAAATGGTCAAAGGATATGAACAAAACATTTTCAGATGATGAAATTGAAACTATTACGACTCATATGAAAGTGTTCCAAATCACTATTGATCAGAGAAATGCAAATTAAGACAACTCTGAGATAGCCCTACACACCTGTCAGATTGGCTAAGATGACAGGAAAAAATAATGAGGAATGTTGGAGGGGATGCAGGAAAACTGGGACACTGATGCATTGTTGGTGGAGTTGTAAACGAATCCAACCATTCTGGAGAGCAATCTGGAATTATGCCCAAAAAATTATCAAAATGTGCATACCCTTTGATCCAGCAGTGTTTCTACTGGGCTTATACCCCAAAGAGATACTAAAGAAGGGAAAGGGACCTGTATGTGCCAAAATGTTTGTGGCAGCCCTGTTTGTAGTGGCTAGAAGCTGGAAAATGAATGGATGCCCATCAATTGGAGAATGGCTGGGTAAATTGTGGTATATGAATGTTATGGAATATTATTGAAATGAACAGCAGGATGAATACAGAGAGGCTTGGAGAGACTTACATGAACTGATGCTAAGTGAAATGAGCAGAACCAGGAGATCATTATACACTTTAACAACGATATTGTATGAGGATGTATTCTGATGGAAGTGGATTTCTTTGACAAAGAGACCTAACTCAGTTTCAATTGATAAATGATGGACAGAAGCAGCTACACCCAAAGAAAGAACACTGGGAAATGAATGTGAACTATTTGCATTTTTGTTTTTCTTCCTGGGTTATTTTTACCTTCTGAATCCAATTCTCCCTGTGCAACAAGAGAACTGTTTGGTTCTGCAAACATATATTGTATCTAGGATATACTGCAACATATCTAACATATATAGGACTGCTTGCCATCTATGGGAGGGGGTGGAGGGAGAGAGGAGAAAAATCGGAACAGAAGTGAGAGCAAGGGATAATGTTGTAAAAAAATTACCCTGGCATGGATTCTGTCAATATAAAGTTATCATAAAATAAAATAAAATATTAAAAAAAAAAAAAAGAAAGTAATCTCCAACGTGTCTAAGCCATATATTGAAAACCAAGAGTTGACTAAGGTTTTATTTAGATGAATGTAGAAAGACAACTCACAAATCAATTTTCCTAGTCTGAGATAATGTACAATATTTTTGCAACTATATCATGCATTTTATTCATTATGATTCTAAACTTATTACTCTTTGTACATTAATAGAGAAGGTGAAGTTAACAATCCATCAAACTAGAATAAATCACTAATGTCCCCATGTAGATCTACATATAAAGTCCTATAGTTTGTGTCAAATATGTAGTGATTCCCTCCTTTTCCAATAAAATATGTTCCAAAATTAAAAAAAAAAGTGAATTAATCTATCTTCAAAGGATTATTATTTTAAATTTCATACTTACTCGTTATTCTTTATTTTATTAAAGCTTTTTATTTTCAAAACATATGAATAATTTAAAAATAATCTTTCACCCTTGCAAAACCTTGTTTTCCAAAACATTTTTCCCTCTCTTCCTCCCCTAGACAGCAAGTAATCCAATACTTGTTAAACATGAGCAATTCTTCTATACATATTTTCACAATTATCATGCTGTAACAAGAAAAATCAGATCAAAAAGGGAAAAAATGAGAAATAAAAAATAAAATCAAACAACAAAAAAATTGAAAATACTATGTTGTGATCCACATTTAGTCCCCAAAGTCCTCTCTCTGGGTGATGTCATAATATTATTATGGGAAAAAATTATTTCATAAACTTGAAAAGTTATTTAAATTTGGGGTCAAAAGATCACAAAATTAGAATTAGAAAAGGACTTACAATATCATCTAGACCAAATTCATTTCCAGATAAAGGAAAATTATGTCAAGGGAGGCTAAGTTGATTTAGCTAAGACACACAGGGAATAGGTAGCAGAGTCAGAATCTAAATCCAGGTACTCTGGTATCAAGATCTAAGTTCTTTATCATTATAATTCTTGAGAGAACATCTCTTTCCACAAAATAAGTTTCTTCTAATAACATAGTCAACTAGCATTTATTTAAGCCCCTGGTATATTGAAAGATATAGCTTGCTTACTAAACGAAGCAAAATTACTAGACAAAATATGAGTTTATGTCATCTCAGAGAAAGGGATATTTAATCACAACAAACAAAAATTACCCTTAAACTTGTTAGGATTTTCCTAAAGGTCTATATGGACAATTCCATATTCAAGAAATTTTATATCCTTACTTTAGAAAAATCCACAAAACTGCTTGCCATAGGCTGATGGAAAATGTTAGAAGGAGCCACCATTCCTGAATCGTCTCTTTCCATTGGCTGGTGCTGAGAGAAGGTGCCTGCATCTGAGAGCTGCTGATGTAATGGGTGACTTCCCATCACAGGCTGTGACCAACCAGAAAGGCCTTCTGGAAAGAATTAGAAATGGGCTATGTGTTATTAATTTGATAAAAGACTTTTCTTTGAAAAAAAAGAACTGTTCTATATCAGAAGCTTGATTAGTCTGCAAAGAAAACTGAGAAAATTCTTATGAATAATCTTTCTAATAATTGCCATGAGGCCTCTTCAAAAGATGTGTTCAACATAAATTGGTCTTCTTAGGGGCTCTAAGGTTTGATTCTGGATTAATTTAAGGGAAAGGGAAATTTACTTTAATCACTTTTAGTTGCTGTGCTGCTCTGTGCTTTCAATACTCATCAACACAACAATACAACAACATTACAGCTGTACCTTAAATACCTAAACATTACAGCTGTACTAAGGTACAGTACCTAACAAGCCTTAATGTTGACAGCTCTAAAATACTATCACTTAAGAGCCTAGCTTCTTAAAACTGTGGTTCCAAACCTCATAAAGGTTCTCATAACTGAATGTGGAAGGTTGCTAAAAATTATAATTTATTATCAGTAAATATTTGATTTGTTTATTTATTTCATATATCTATACACTTGGAGTTCATGTAAAAATTTGTTAGGCAAAGAGGGGTTGCCAGCGAGAAATATTTAAGAAATCCTGACTTAGAGGAGCTCTATTATCACAAGAATTTCCTGCTAGCTTTAAAAGTCTTACTTGAGCTACTCCTTCTACAGAACATAGGACAATCTTACCTGACACACTATTGACTCCAAAGGACCAGATACCACTATGTCCAACAGGTGCTGTGAAATTAGTTCCTAGAGGCGTTGGTGTAACAGAGCCTCCCTGTCGAATTCGAGCAAGTCTCTCCGTTCCAATCGGGGGAGGTACCTTTCTATCCTGACTGGGGTTGCCTCCTTTTGGCTGGCCCAATGTTGGTGGCGCAGAAGTAGCTGAAAGGGGTGAAGATGATCCCGAGGAAACAGATGGAATAGGAGAGTCACCTGGTGGCAAAATATTTCTCTATTGTTTTATTACATATAAAAACTAGTTATGGTAAATATTTGACAAACTTCCAAAGAGAATTGTTCCATCAAAGTCCTACTCTAATGACTTATTGCAGTGGAGATATGAATCTAGGTTTTGGAATGCTAGAGTTTCTATATGGCTAAAGAAATTCAAACAATAAATATTTATGATTATAGTATCCAGTAATGGATTGCATTTTAAGACAAGTTTGTATGTTAAATAAGGAAAAGTTACATTGTCAAAAAGATTATTAATATTCCTCACACAACTGGTTTTTGTTTTTGTTGTTGTTTTTGCTGAGGCAGCTGGGGTTAAGTAACTTGTCCCAAATCACACAGCTACAGAAGTGTTGTGTTTGAACCTGAATTTCAACTCAGGTCCTCCTGACTTCAGAGCTGGTGTTCTATCCACTGTGTCACTTAACTGTCCCTCCAACCACAACTTATAAAGGTGTGGAAAAGATTTGTGCTAGTGGAGAATAAACACGATGATGAAACTGGCTTTTTTTAAGGCGATAAAAAATTAGTTTCTCAAAGCAAGATTCTACAAATAGTTTTAGACTATGTTTAATTCTGGATAAAATTCAATGAATACTAAAAATTGTGGCTTAAAAATTTCCTAGGCTAATCAGATGAAGGCAAGAAAAAGGTAGTAAATATTTAGTTACTTTCAGAGCTAAAGACTCATCCTTGCCTTAGATTATAAGTACTGAAAATGCTTACATTTTAAAATAAGGATAAGTATTAGAAAGTATTACCAGTTTCAATTGACTTCTTGGTTATTGAACTGTAAACAAGATGGGTTATTTTTTTTCTGGTATTAAATCTTTGCACTATCAAAAATGGCAATTAAATCACTGACTACCTTATGATTCATTAAATTTGTGATGTTTTAACCATATAGTCTTTTAGCAATGACTAAGAAAAAGAATCAAATTTATGCAACTTTCTTGAATGTAAAAACAAAGATCAGGGCAGTGTTAAAATGTTTAGTTTCTGATCAAATTTAACAAATTATTCAATACAATGCAAAGGGTCCTTTGTAAAAGTACCTAACTGATTCCTGTTCTACTCAGCACAAAATCAATAAAAATATTTCAAGATATGAAGATTAATGAGCATTTTTTTTCTTTTAAAGACTAAGTCTCCCTATCTCACTCAGACTATAAGCATAATGGCTGCAAGGAGGCCTTTTACCTGCTCTGTTTCTGACTTGGCTCAGTTTGTTTTTCCTCAGGCAATTTGGTAGCTTCACCCCACCCAAAATTCTTAAATGTCAAACTTAGTGAATGATAGAATTCCTTTGACAAAGTGATCCACCAATCTCAGCCTTACTGATAGTAAAGATTCTAGGTCTATGCTACCATGACCAGTTGGTTCGACCATTTTCCATGGTGCTTAATGCATCAATCAAAAGTGTTGTAAAATAACTTTGGTGCCCATGAGCCTCATGGTTTTCTTAATTCTAAAGAAAATTCTCTGAAATTGTCAATAAATTAAGAAACTTTCATAATCAACTCCCCAAAATTCCTACATGAATTTGAAGCACTTGTCCAAGGATGGGGTGAAAAATGTTGTCTGTTGAAACTCGGCGTCCCAACAGGTGCTGGACCTTGTAGAAAAACCCGTGTTCCTTGTATGTTGGAAAAACTTGTCAGAGGAGCTGAAGAAGAAGATGGGGAGCTGCCAGATGGATCAATGGATGGTAATCCTGAAAGAAAACATGGTCAATATATGTATTTAGTTGAGATTTTTAAGCTTGAAGCCTTATTTTTCTTTTAGGAAAGGAGATAAAGAATTCCTGCTGTAATGTTTAATCTATTGGATTGCTTGCTGTCTTGGGGCAGGGGAAAGAGGAGAGGACTTGAGAAGGAGAGAAAAAGAAAAATTTGGAACCCAAAGTTTTGCAAAGTTTAATGTTGAAAGCTATCTTTGCATGTATTTGGAAAAACAAAATACTATTAAAATCGTTTCTGCTGTTAATATTTTTTTTTGAAATTTTGTTTAGAGTAATTAACTTTATTTTTTAAAAAGCTTTTTATTTTCAAAACATACACATGAATAGTTTTTTCAACGTTGATCCTTGCAAAACTTGTATTCCAAAATTTCCCCTCTTTTCCCCATCCTCTCTCCTAGATGGCAAGTAATCCAATATATGTGAAGCATATTCCTGCTATTAATCTAAAGATTTATGAAAAAAAATAGTAATATGGAAGGGAAGAGCTTCCTTGAAATGGCTAAAAATCCTTTATTCAATACTTATTAAAAACCCATTCTATAATGTTCTCTGTGTTTCCAAAAGGTCAGTGATCAGCTGTGCATTAAGAAAGGAGGAAAATATACATTTAAGACCAAAATTCTGGTTATGACATATTAATAGCTCATGATGAAGCATATTTAAACATACATCAGAAAAGAATGAACTAATCATCTAGATTAATTTCCTAACTTTCAATGAAAGAAAAAAGCATGATAAAAATCAGGAGGCAGAAAAGTACAATAGAATGATCAAGTAGGCTTTGGCATCAAGACCTAGGGTCAAATCCTGCTTCTGTGTTTACTACTTGTGTGACCATGAGCAAGTCTCCTCATTTCCCAGGACCTCAGATTCCTCATCTACAAAAACAAGAGCTGGCCTCTCTTTCCTATCTTGAGATCTAAGATGTTATGAGCCTAAGGTCAGTGCACAGAAAAATTTGTGACTAAGCAGCAGCATCCATGTCAATATTTGATGGAACTTCTAACCTCCATGTTTTGAAGAAAATTTTAAGAGTATAGTTTTTTACCTCCACCCAACAGAAATGTGTCCTTCTACAAATGAGTACTTAAGACTACTGGTGTTCCTGAAGAGTTTGATGAGGAAAGATACCATTAAACCAAACAGATATGGAATAGATTATTTGTGGCAGTAAAATTAGCAAGTTATAAACTGACTCAAAATCTTTTTTTCCCAAGAGTATTATTGTAGGGTAAATTTTAGTTTTCTTATATTTCATTACATATTTTCAAAGACCTACTGGGGAACAGGTGAAAAGGCTTGAAAAAGAAAATACATATGTTCATTTAAAGAAAAGGAGCTTGTGAAAAACCTGTAAATTACCAAAAATTCACCCAAATGGGCCTGCCTCCTTAGTTTTCTTTTTTTGGGGGGAAGCAAATGGGGATAGGTGATTTGACCAGGTCTGAGGTCAGACTTGAAGTCAGGTCAATGCTCTATTCACTGCACCACAACTAGTCCCATTCCCCCCCCCCCCCCCCCCCCCCCCCCCGCCCAAGTTTTCCAACTACACACTCTCTTTCTCATCATTCTGGAGGACAGGCTACAATTTTAAATGAATGCTCATATCTCTATAGCACTTTAAAAGTGAATTAATAACTTTTCTTAAAATAATGTGAAACAGGCAGTGCAAATGTTATTTTCATTTTACAAGGGAGAACACTGATATAGCATGGATATAATTTACCTATGGTCACAAGATGCTAGTGACAAAGCCAAGATTCAAATTCATGTTTCTTGAACGAAGTCTACTGGCATTTATATTAAATCACACTGATGTGATCATAATAACCTCAACACTAGGAACAGAACCCTTTAATTTATCTTGTTTCCTGCTTTAATAGTCTTTTGAGAGCAATCCAAAATCTTTTGCCAGTTCCCAGAAATCTAACCAGCTTTATCTCTTTCTCATTAAGAAGCCACAAAACTAGAACTATCTTTTAGGGCTTTTGAAGGTGGTGTGTATATTTTTTAAGTATAGTATATTTAATATCACACCAACAGATTCACTTGAGGAAAGTGAACATCCCAGTCTACTATACACACAGTTTAAACAATATAGCCAATCAATAAAAAGATAGCAGAGATTAAATACTACTGTCAAATCCTTCAACTAGTTTTCTCCCCCAATGATTTCATTTCCAAATTACATTCACCAATTACAATTTTTTTTTCAGTAAAATATATCTAAAAAGTGCCATTCTTATTTTTACAAAATATATTTGATTTTGGCTCAGAATCTGATAAACACACTAAGTTTCCCAAAATAAGTTCAAAATTGATACTGGTATTGTAATTCACCCAATTCTTTCATGGAGTGAATTCAATGGTTGATTTCTAAGCACACAGAAACAACAGTCAACCATTTTAAGCCTTTTAAAAAACAAATGTATAAATTTATGAGAGTCAACTAGATGCTGCAGCGAGTAGAACAAGGGACTTGGTGTCAGAAGACTTTGTCTTAAAAGTGGTCTCAGATACTAGCTGTGTGACCCTAGGCAAGTCACTTAACTCTGCCTCAGTTTCTGATCTGTAAAACGCAAACCACTCCAGTATTTTTGCCCAAAAGCCCTGCAAAAGGGATTATGAGGACAGAATTAGCAACAAAAATAAGAAATATCAAAAAGGAGGGTCTTTTATGCTAACAGAAGTATGAATTTAAAAATGCTTTCTAACAGGAATAGGAAGTAAAAAAGCATGCTATGAATCTGCTCTAAAATCACAAATAACTTACATTGTCGCATCCAATTTTCAGAGGCTATGGAAAATTTTTGTAAGCTGTGAATTTTCCCTGAAGCACGCCTGAGCCCTTTATCAAAATTGTCATTTTTATACAAAACACAGGGAAATATCTGTCAACAGGGTACAACTTTAGTGTTAAAGAGTCAGGAAAAATATAAAGGGGCAGTATCTAAAGGAATAAAAGCTGACTGACCAAGACTGAGTAGAGATGATTTAGCTGGTAGTAACTTACCAACTGGACTAGTAGAAACTCGTTGGGAAGGTGGTCTGAATCCTGGTGCTTTGGAGTTATCAGGATGCACGTTTTCTAAGTGTCCAAGAACGGAGTTACTCAGGAAAGTTGACTGAACAGTGAAAGATGGATCTGTGGCAGCTCGTGAAGATAATGGACAATCTCCCCAACCCTGGTTAGCTGGCACCTGGTTACTATCAAAAAGACTACTAAAATGATTGAAGAGTGTGGCTGGACCAAACGTAGGTGGTAAAGATTTATTTGCTGGGTTAATGTGCATCTGAGAACCGTTCATAATGCTCATGGCTGAGGATAGCTGCACTGCAGCTGGTGGACCTTGAGGTGGTGTTAAAGGAACTGGATTTGTAACAAAAATAGATTGCGGATCCTGATGTACAGTTGCATTGGGTACCACTGAATAAAAAGAACCTCTAGGCTGCATTCGGTGAGAAACTCGAGGTGCTGGTACAGCTAACTGAGGTAAATTATTGGTGTCCTGATTATCAGCAGCAACTGATCGAGGAGATGCTAAGCTTAATGGAGCAGGCTCTGAGTTAGATGCAAAAGGCAATGACATGGGACTTAAATCAGATATGTTTGTTGGCAGTACCTCCTCCTGTGTGTTACTGAGAGGAGCAGGACTACTAGAAGAGCGGGTTTCTAGGGCTCCTGGGTTGTTGCTGGCAGAGATACTACAATTATTTGCAACTGAAGATGGGGTACACAGGTTTCCCACAGGCTGGTCTTGCGTGGACACCTTCTCTTTGGGAGTTGACATAGTAGAGAAAGAGTCTGTTTTATGTGCAGAAAGTTGTGTTTGTGGAGCACTAGAGGGAAGAAATGCTGTGGGAACTTGTCCACTGCTGATAGGTGCAGAGGAAACAGAAGGCAGAGAACTACAGGTGCTTGTCACAGTAGAGATCACTGTTGCCATGGTACTTGTCTTAGGAACACAGGCAAACAACTGCTTTCTGACTGATGAAGGAGTCCGGCTATTAGTAACACACAGAGGTTGGTTGGTAGCAACTACAGAAGACACAGTGATAGGACAACTGGCAGCAGATAGTCCAGCAGACTCTGACTGTAAAATATTTCCATTTTGGTTAGGTAGGCGACCTGCACTGTTATGCTTTGGAGAACTATTGGTGCTTCCAGGGTTAACTGGTCTCACTGGGAATGGTCCCCAAGTATTAGGAGAGGGTGAAAAGGTTCCTCCAAACTGGGCCATAGGTAGGCGAGGATGCCGGATCTGTTGCATAGTTTGGGCAGCCAACAAGGCAAAATGAGGATGGGAATAAGCTAAAGGAAGAGAAACTGGGAAAGAAGAACGTACATTTGCTGGAACGTTCTTATTCAGTTTATTGGTGGGTTGGAAAGTAGATAGTGTTGTTGCCTGTGAAGTTACAAGAGCTGGAGCACCCAATGGAAAAGCATTTTTGTTTGAAGCAGCTGTAGTACCTACTCCAGAAGAAAAATTTGCATGAATTGATTTGGTGCTGGCAGGTGTTCTGATGTGATTTTTAGGAATTAAATCTTCTAGTTCCTTAGCAGGATCTTGAATAAGAGCATTAATAAGCTGAACTGCATACCTTGTTGACTCTGTGCCACCTCTGAAAATTTAAATTAAAAATAAACAGAAAAAATATTATTCATTAAAGGAAGTTTTTTAACTGTCCTAGTCAAACAAAAAAGCTTCCCATTTTATATAAATACAGCCTTTATATCCCCCCAATAAGCAGAATCATTTCCATAATTACCTTATTGTGATCATTCTTTCACCATTCTTATCTTTCTGTTTATCCACATCAATATGTGCACCAGTGACATCTTGTATTGCAGTGATATTGCATCCACCTCTTCCCATTATCCTGGACACAACTGAAGCTGGGACAGACAGTTTTTTTGACCTATGCCATAGAGATTACAGATCAATTAAAAAGATTTTTTGTATATCCAGTTTTCATTTTAAACACACTAATGATAAGTCATTTTAAGTGATTCATATCTAGGCATATAGGGTTCATTTATCACATAATAAAGGCGAATTCTCAAGTCACAAACCTAAAAAAAAAGGTCACACATAAAGTCACAAACCTAAAAAAACCCAAAGCTTTTATCTGATTGACTCCAACAATCCCAAAGGAATCAGTCACAGAATCTTTAAAGAGTTGAAAGGGCCATTAAGGCCATTTAGTCACAATACACACCTAAATAAAACTCCTTCCACACCACCAAAGATCTTCCAAATAATCAATCTTATTTAGAAGATCTCTAGGAACAAAGGGTATGGCCATTTCAGTGTCTTTGCCTAATTCCAAACTGCCTTCCAGGATGACAGCACGAATTGATACTTCTAGCAACAATGTATTAGTGGTAACTTTCTTCATACCCCTCAACTCCAACAAGGATTATTCCTGTCCTCTATCTCCTGAGGCAAGTAATATTCCACTTTTGGAGAACTTTGTTTTATCTTTTTTTTTTTTTTCCCCCTATACTGGTGAAGGTCCAGGATTTTCTCCAATATAGGGACCTCCAGGTAAAGAATTTCCTTTAACAATTCAGATTCAGGTAAATTGTCAGGTCTTAAGAGTTACCTAAGGACACTAACAGAGTAAGTTACAGAAGGTCTTTTTGACACCAAGGCCAGGAGCCAGCAGTCAACAGCCAATAGCAGTTTTGTTAGAAAAATGTTACTACAAAGGAAACCTAAATTTAACTCCCATATTCTGCCCCAGAGGCCAAGTAGAATAAGTGACAAGATGCTGATTAAATGCTTGGAGATGTTTTTTCAAAGACTTCTGTTCTTGAGATTAAATATCCAATATCCTCAACTTCTAAAAGTATGATCAACATTCTCTGAATGGTTTCTAGTTTTAATATTTCTTACTTCTAGTGTTTCATAAAAGGTGACATCCTGAGCTAAGAACTATACCCTATGTTCTGATTAAAGGCAGAATGAGGCAGGAGTAACTTCCCTCATTCTTGTAGTCATGCCTCTCAATGCAGCCCAGGGTACATTTTTTTTTGTTTTTTTTTGATTGGCTCATAAATGCTATTTTTTAAAAAATTTTTTATTTAATAATTACTTTATATTGACAGAATCCATGCCAGGGTAATTTTTTCATATATGCTATTAACTCATATTCGGCTACTTGTCTCATAAAACTCATCTTTTTTGAGACAAAAACTTCTATAGAGAAACTTTCCTAATTTTGTGCTTAAGAAATATCATTTTTGAATCCAGGTATTAGAGTTATTAACAATAAAGTTTCTATCTTATTAGATTTGGACTGATGCTCTAAACAGATTCTTTTCAATCCCTTTACCCAATGGGTTAAGTAATTGCTAAATGGATTAAATAATTGTTTTGCATAACATGCAAATTTTATAAGCACTCCATTTATAATTTTATGGAAATTTTTAAAATTACAAAGCCAAGCAACCACAGGAATATGTATGCTTCTAAGTTCACAAAGAATTATTAGTAATTATAATTTGCTTCTACCATTTATTTGGTTTTGAATCTCCTAACCTGTGCTATCATGTAAGGTATATCACTATCTTTTCCACAAGAATAACATGAGGGATTTGGTCAAACACTTTACTAATTTCTAAGTAAATGGCAAATACAGTATTTCCTTGATCAGTCAAAAAAGGAAATTATGTTAGTCTAGAATGAATTGTTCTTGAATTTTTAGCTCATTGTGAACATGATTTTTTCTTCTAGATATTAAATAATTATTCCTTTAGTAATAGCCACTAGAATTACGCCACAATCAATGTCACTAGTGTTACCTTTCTTTGAATCCCATTCTCCCCAGTCAATAGAGTTGATTTTGTTCTACCTTTATATTTTTTGATGTTGAAGCTTTCCTTGCTAGCTTTGTTTCATTCTGAGTTTTAAAACATTTAGACATTATTCTTCTAGAACAATGCCCTTCTTTTTAAATTGATTCTCTTCTACTTTTCTTCTATTTTCTGTTCACATCTTTTAAAAATCTAAGTTGGATGATGAATTCCCTGAAAATTCATATTGGTCTCTTTTAAGAAACTCCTTTCCCTTATTAGAATTGCAGTTTCAGAATTTCACTCTTGAGAATTACTTATCTATTCTGAGTTGTTCAATGATTTTAGAAATCAAAGGTGTATATAACCCATTTATGCAGATTTTTTTTTCTTCTCAGTTACAGACACTTGGATATAACTTACTTTCTCATTAAAGTTCATGTCACCCCCAAATCCAGCATCCTGATGGTTTGTTTTCCTATATATTTTTTCCTTTCCTTTCCTTTTTTTTTTTTTTGCTGAGGCAATTGGGGTTAAGTGACTTACCCAGGATAACACAGTTAGGAAGTGTTAAGTTGTCTGAGGGCAAATTTGAACTCAGGTCCCTCCTGACTTCAGGGTTAGTGTTCTATCTATTGTGCTACCTAGCTGTCCAGTTTTCCTACATTTTTAAAAATTAAATTTTTATTTACATCAAAACACACTTCCCAATGTACATCCCATAGAATCATCCCTTAATAAAATGAGGAAAAACCCACTAATGTATTAAAAAAAAAGTTTTGACATTTATACTCATAATCTTCCAGCTGTGTAAAAAAGCAAAGGATAAGAAGAGAATATTCTTTCTCATATTTCTTTTTTGTAGTTATGTTTAATCACCACAATTTTGCAACATTCAGTTTCTAATTTTTTTGGGGGGGAGAGCTGTTTTAAAAATTTATGTTGTAGCAGCTATTGTGAATCTACTTTTCCTGGTTCTGTTACTTCAAGCTGTATTCAACTCATATAAGTCTTCTGTACTTTTTTTGTATCTATTATAGTCATTTCTTACAGCACAATAACATTCATTAACATTTTTACAACACAAATTGTCTAGGCATTCCTCGAGTCTAAGAACTTCTATTTTGTTTTCCTGTTGTTAACTATAATGTGCTGGCACAAAAATTTCAGTGCATTTCAGGGCCTTTATATTTATATTTATTTTATTTATTGATTATATTTATATTTATATTGTTTCCATATATTAGGATCAGTAACAGCCCATACTCTGTATTTTTGTGTATAGCTATCCGAGGCTGTGTTTTATTGCTGGCTCCATTCTTGGATCTGTCTCCTATAAATTCTAAGTATTCCTATTGCCATTCTGCCAATATTACATTCCTATGATATACTTTTGTGGGCACATGTGTATGTTTTTTTTTCCCACTTTCTATTTCAGATAGAAAAGTCAGAACTATCATCCATATTCATAGGATCATCTTATAAATTATTTCTTCTGGCAATATAATTTGTGCCAATGTGAATCATCAGAGGCAGAAAATAGTAATAGTTTCAAAAGCCTTGGAAATTTCTTGTCATATCTTGGATTGTGGGTTTCTTGAAAACAGCAGACCTTTCTTGTTCAATCAAGTTGTCAAAGTGTCAAAGTAGTATCTCAGGACTTTTCTCTACAGAGAGTCACTAAACATCTCTACTTATTAGCCTTACTAGAGATTGTCCTTTAATCAGCACCACCTGTGGATCCACCACATCCTTATTCCTTAGAGGACAAGGCCCTAACTCAGCTGTCAGAAGATGCAACTCCTTCATTTTCTAAAAGAGCTTCCTGTTGGTTAGCTTCATGAGAAGAATTAAGATGGTGCAATGGATAGGGCACTGAATTTATAGTCAGGAAGATATGAATTGAAATCTTGCCTAAGATACCTATTTATTCCATGATACAGGTTATTCACTTAAAATCCTTCAGACTATAAATCTATATGATAGTATGAAGAAAATATTCAGTAGTAGCCCATTTTCCCTTTTCCCTGTGTATTACATTCTTACATACTCCAATTCCATTGTGTAAGTCAAGGATTCTCTCTCTGACTCTTCAGATCATTTTTCCTCATGGTTTTTACATCAACTTTTTCTAGAAATACTTAATTCTCCCTGAAAACTCAGAGAATAGGCATCCTTTCCTAAATTTTTTTAAAAACAGATTTGACATCCTTTAGTTTTCTATCACCCAGATTTCTTATTATATCCATTTCACTCCACCCTCTGTCATCCCTTGTGACAAATTTTTTTTTTAAGTAAAAGAAAAAAAAAATCAGCAAAACTGATCAATGCATCAAAAAATTCTGATGTCATATGCAATGTTGCACACTCATGGATTCTGACCTCTACAAAGGAGCAGGGGGAGGTATCTTCTCATATCTCTTCTTTGGGGTCAAGCTTGTTCTTGAGGCATCTAGGTGGCATAGTGGATAGAGTGCTGGACTTGGAGTCAGGCATCAAACACTTACTAGCTGTGTGCCTTGGCAAGTCACTTAACCTCTCCCAGCCTCAGTTCTCCTTATCTGTAAAATGGGGATAATAATAGCACCTACCTCACAGAGTGATTATGAGGAATAAATAAGACAATATACGCAAAACTCTTTGCAAGCCTAAGGGGCTATATAAATGCTAACTATTATTATTCTTTATACTTTTGCAACATGTAGTTTTAATTTTTTTATAGTTGTTGCTTTTTTTCATTTACATTGTTTCTGCCACTATGTTGTTTTCTTGGCTCTGTTTATTTCACTTTTATTCATGGTAATCTTCTTAAGCTTCTCTGGATTCATCATGTTCACAGTTTCATCCAGTAAAATAATAAGTCTATTTACATTAATATGTCACAATTTGTTTAACTCTAATTGCTAACATAATTTGATGAAAGGCCTGGTTTTTTTAAATCAATGAACTTTTTCTGGGACAATGGGTATGAACTTGATTTATCTAATTCTGAGAGTGCAAGGTTGAGATCTCCCATTATTATAGTTTTGCTGTCATTTAACCTCCCTTCAATCAACCTCACCTACACAAAATATGACATCTTGCTATTACCTACAATTGTTCCACTTGCCTAATTAAAAACTCAAATACATTCTCTTATCTGCCCTAAAACCTCCTGTCTTTCTACTTCTTCCTATGCTTTATTTCTCTTATACCTACAGCCCCCAACACTTTTTCAGATTGCTTATAATCTATTCTAATTTCACTGTCCTTCCATACCAACCTTCAACTTAAAAGTCACTTCAACTGTACACTATTCTTTGTGACTTTGAATTCCTTGCTCCATCCTTCTGCCCTTTACTTCCTAAACCTTAGGCCTGGATAACTCTCACTTATCACTAGATGATTAATAAAGTTGAAGGAAGTCCTATAACTATGCTAACTTGGTACAGTACAAATTCATTCTCTCCAATTTATAGTAGGGACCCTCATATACTGTAGCTAAACAGTCCTTTTATTTTTCCCTGTTTACATTTCTCAGAGAAGGTATTTAAAATCTTCTTGGCTATTAAAGCCCTTTATACTCCCTTTATCCCCTTTCTTTCTACCCTAGAACCCTGACTTTTACTTCAGACTAAAGTGTGAAGCCCTGATTTGGCACTATCTTTTATTCTTTACCTCAAATACCCTTGATATTATCCTTTTTCCTAGTCTCTGACAAAGTAATTTCTTTACATGTGCTCTTGAACCTGGTAACTTCTAATTTTTTTCAGCAGGATACATTCTCCATTCATCTCACTCCCTTTCTGAATCTTCAACTTTTTTGCTATTTTTTTCAAACATGACCAAGTTGTCCTCATTCTTAAAAAAACTTTCCCCACAAGGCTCTATAGTTTTGTTAATCTATTGTCCTATATGTTTCTTTTCTCAGCCAAATTACTTGAAAAAGCTCTTAACACTTCTATGTTTTCTCCTCTCACTTTTTAAACTCTTTGCAATTTGGCTTCAAACTTAATCATTCACTTGAAATGATTCTTTTATTATTAATTCAATAATTTTTTTTTAACTTTCAATATTATTAATTTCTCCTTTTAATTTTAGAACTTCATGGTTAGTATTTGGTTGGGGGTTTTTAATTTGGTCTTTTTCTAGCTTTTTAAGTTGCAAGCCCAATTCATTGATCTTCTCTTTCTCTATTTTATTCAAGTAAGCCTCTAAAGATATAAAATTTCCCCTTATTACTACTTTGGCTGCATCCCACAAATTTTGGTATGATGTCTCATTGTTGTCATTATCTTGATGAAATTATTAATTGTGTCTATAATATGCTGGTTCACTCAATCATTCTTTAAGATGAGATTATTTAGTTTCCAATTACTTTTTGGTCTATTTATCCCTAATTTTTTTGTTGAATATAGTTTTTATTGCATCGTGATCTGAAAAGAAAGCATTTACTATTTCTGCCTTCCTGCATTTAATTTTGAGGTCTTTATGTCCTAATATATGATCAATTTTAGTATGGGTTCCATGAACTGCTGAAAGTATACTCCTTTCTGTCACCATTCAGTTTTCTCCAAAGATCTATTATACCTAATTTTTCTAATATTCTATTTACCTCTTTAATTTCTTTCTTATTTGTTTTGTGGTTTGATTTATCTAATTCTGAGAGTGCAAGGTTGAGATCTCCCACTATTATAGTTTTGCTGTCTATTTCTCCTTGCAACTCTCTTAACTTCTCCTTTAGGAAGTTAGATGCTATACCACTTAGTGCATATATGTTTAGTATTGATACTCTTCATTGTCTATGCTACCCTTTAGCAAGATATAATTTCCTGCCTTATCTCTTAATTAGATCAATTTTTGCTTTTGTTTGATCTGAGATAAGGACGGCTACCTCTGCTTTTTTGACTTCACCTGAAGTATAACAGATTCTGCTCCAGCCTTTTACCTTTACTCTGAATATATATCTCTCTGCTTTAAATGTGATTCCTGTAAATAACATATTGTAGAGTTCTGATTTTTGATCCAGTCTGCTAGCCACCTCCACTTTATGGGAGAATTCATCCCATTTCCATTTATGGTTAAACTTACTAATTCTGTAATTCCTGCCATCTTATTATCCCCAGATTATGTTTTCCTTTTTTTTTGCCCCCTCCTTACCCCCTTTCCCAGTTTTAAACTTATGGGGCCCACTTGCGGCACACAGCTCTCCCTCTTTAGGATTCCACCCTCCTCCCTTTCAATCGCTTCCCCTTTCTTGTACCCTTCCCTTATTAATATTTTCCTTTTCCTTTTTCCTCTCCCACTTTTTAAGCAATTTACTTCCTCCTCTGTTAATCTGGGAAGCCTATATTTTTAGAGGTAGTCATCCATTTCACCTAGGTTATCAAATTTATTGGCATAAAGTTGGGCAAAGTAACTCATTATTGCTCTAATTTCTTCTCCATTGGTGAAAAGTTCTCTCTTTTCCTTTTTAAGACTAACAATTTGATTTTCCTCTTTTCTTCTTCTAATCAGATTTACCAAAGATTTATCTATTTTATTGGTTTTTTCATAAAACCAATTCTTAGTTTTATTTATTTATTCAATAGTTTTTTTACTTTTAATATTATTAATTTCTCCTTTTAATTTTAGAATTTCAAGTTTAGTTGAAATGATTCTTTTTTAAAAGATAGCAGTGCTCTCAACTGCCAAATCTGATGTTTTTTTTCTTAATATTAATTTTTCTCAACCTATCTGCTGCTTGATTACCATTTTTTCCCCAATGTGTTCTTTAGGTTTGCACAGCATCACTCTCTCCTGATTAGCTTTCTTCTTACCTATTACTCCTCCTCCTCCTCCTCACAGTCTGCCCTATTGATCATTATGTACAATATAGTCCTGGAGTGTGGGTATTTTTCAAGATTATGTTCTGGATCTTCTTCTCTTCTCTCTTTAATTTTTTGCTTCATAACCTCATCAACTCTCAAAGGGTTAACTATCACTTCTATGAAGATGACTTTGGGATCTACCCACAGTCAGCCTCATCTTTAGCAAACTTTAGTCCTGGATATAAATTCTTACTGGAAATTTCAAACTAGATGTCTCAGAGACATCTTAAGTTTAATGTCTAAAAATGAATTCATTATATATTTTCCCCCAAACTCTCCCCTCTTCCAAAGTGCTTAAAATATCACCATTCTACCTATATCTCAGATTTGTCAAAAGCTTTATTCTGAGCACCTCATTTTCTTTCCTTTTACTTGTTCTGTGGTTTCGTTAGTTTCATAAAATCTGCTGTTCTTCTCCTGTACTTTTTTCCTTTTCTCAACCCTCAGAGTTACCACCTTAATTTAGTCCCTCATCACCTGTTGCCTGGGTCACCCCAAGAGTCTTAATGATCTTTCTGACTCATTCCTCATCATGCCTGTCCATTCTATACACTGCTGCTAAGGTGCTATTTCTTAGATTCAGATCTGACAATGTAACTACTACTATGCAAGCAATCCCAATAGAAATGCAAGCTTTCTATTGCTTACAGAATAAAACACAATTTCCTCTGCTTAGTTTTTAAAATCCTACATAAGATGGCCCACCCATTCTTTCAAGCTTCATTGTATATTTCTCTCCCTCCTGCACTCTATAACCTAGAAGTCTTCTACTTTTAACTTAATTAAGATCCTCTACCTTTCATCTCAGTGCTTTTTGCATTGGCTGTTCTGCATGCTTAGAAGGTATTCTTCCCAATTCTCTTTCTCCCTTTCCTTATTTCTGCCTCATAATCCGTACCTCCTCCTTAAAGATATATTCTGAAAAATCTGAATGAAAATTTTCCTAATCCCTTTCTTCCTGTGTTTCTGACTTTGAACATTTAAATACCATGTACTCAATGGCCTTCTCATAAGAAACATCCAATGATGTTTTCATCCCGAAAAATCTATACCCTTCTCCCAATCCCATTATCAATTCCTTCTTCCATTAATGAGTTCTTCCTGGAACTTCTATTTCAGGGAAAGGTTGGGGCCAGAAAACCTTCAGTCCTTCCACTCCTTTGGTCTTTTTCTGGAATTCAATATTTTGTTTCAACTCAAATATCCTAGTCCCTCCCATGTTCTTTTCCCCATAACCTTCTATTCCTTTCCGGGTGTTTTCTTCTCCCATTATTATATAAGCTCCTTGAAGGCAGGGACTTTTTATTTTCCCCTTGCACTTGTATCTTCAGAATTTAGCACAGTGCCTGGTACGTAATAAGCACTCTAATAAATGTTTTTTAGAAACTTGCCATATGCCTTCTCTCCCAGACTATGTGTATGCATTTATTAACTTTAGAGTTATGCTACATTTTTATATGTACCAATCTCCCTTGTTGGATATAAGCTCATTTTACGTGTTTGGTTCTTTGCTACTGTAGTCCATCCAGGCAGGTAGGTGGCACAGTGGACAGAGCATCAGCCCTGAAGTCAGGAGGACCTGAGTTTAAATCTGATCTCAGACACTTAACACTTCCTAGTTGTATGACCCTGGGGATGTCACTTAACCTTGCCTCACCAAAAAAAAAAAAAAAAAAAAAAAAAAAAAAAAAAAAAAAAAAAGAAAGAAAAAAGAAATTGTAGCCCATCCAAGTAATACATTGTAAAACACAATAAATATTTATCAACAAATCCTAAAGTGATCATAAGGTACGAAGACATGCTTTTTGTACATGCGGATTATAAAGATTCATTTTGTTTTACTATTATTTACTATTCTCTCCATTAATTCCAGGGGAAAGAAGTGGGGGTGTTAACAATTAGGATACAAAAGAAAGCAAACACCCCCTTCTCCACCACTATTATAAAATTAAAAAAAAATGCTAGATAAATGCATAGAGAATATAAGGCATTTTAGAAGTAGGCAGACTAATAGCCCATGTAATTTATCATGTACTTTAGCAAGCAGTATGAAAAGATTCATGATTTCATACAGAATTTTCTTTTTGGGTCCTATATGTGTATAGAAATGCAAGTCTTTTTAGGTTTAGAATGAAATTTTTTTTTAAAAGTTGACTAGCAATAGTAATTTATAGTATTCTATCATATAACTTTTAATAACCTGTAATTCTTTTGAAAACTATCAGTTCTTAGTTTTTGAATATTTGTCTACTGGGGAATAGCTTTTGGTCTTATTCCTTTATTTGACTTATCTAAATCTTGGATAAACTCTTATCAGAAATATCTGATAAAAAGATTTCTTCAAAGGCAATCCAGGAATTCTTTAATATAATTAGTTATAATTATATATATTATAATATAAATTATAATCATAGATAATAATAAAATGCATTAATTTGCTTATGCAGTATTTTTTTGTATTTCATGTAGCTGAAATCCTTGATTTGATCTTTTGAAATTGCCTCTATCCTTGTCTGGTTTAAGACATTCCTTATCTATAACTGCGAAAAATACAGAATTTAATTTATTTATGGTATCTTTAATATTCAAATCACCTATCCACTTTTAATTTACAGTATAAGATGTTGGTATAAGCTTGATTTCTATCAGACTGCTTTCCAACTTTCCCAAACAAGTTCTCACCAATTAGGAAATTCTTTTCTAGGTGAACTAGACTTTCTGGATTTACTGATAAGATCTGATTGAATTCAATTATTTTTATTCTTCCTTGTCTAGTCTGTTTGTTAAAACACATTTTTTTTAACAGTGCCAAATGATTATTTTTAATATAGTTTAGAGTTCAGAAGTGCTATTCTTCTTCCATTAATTTTTTTCATTACATATAATTCTCACCATAAATTTGCATTACATAAATTCATATTATACATAATTTGACTTTACACAAGGGATTCTGAAAGAAATCTATATTCCAAAAAGATGGCTGTTGTGTCTTCCTCCCTCCTCCCTCCCAATCCTGTCTTTCAGCTTAGGATTCCCTGGCCTTCTATACTTCTACCAAAAAAACCCAAAAACCTACCCAAAAACAAAAACCAACCAATCAACCAAAGTTTTTATTTTTTTTAAACAACTTTCCAAATAAAAGCAGAACAGACATGCAGAGAGAAAAGTATTGGCTCGAACCCTCCAATATTGAAAGAAGAAATATTTGATCCACTCTACCCAACCAATCATTTGTTTGTCTTCCATCCAACCTCAGACACTGATATCTGTCTCCAGCTCCTGCATTTCACTTGTCATCTTTTGATGACCTTCCCCATGTATTTACCCCTCTGTGTTACTCCTATCAGTTCTAGCCAGGCCCCTATGTATCTGGCCTTGCCCTCATCTGTTTCTCCTCCTGCTCATTTCTGTTCCTTGTCCTGAATTGTTCTTTTTTTGTCTTTGCATTCCCAACGTCTATATAGTAGCACATGACAGCTTAACCTTTGTTCCACTGAACAAGCACTCCTTTTCTTGCACTTTCCCTATGACCTTGCTCTGGCTTTCATCCCATCTTCTTTCATATATCTTCAACCCTATCACCACTGGCTCCCTTCCCAACAACCTAGAATCATGCTTGGGTCTTTAATTTTAACCCATTACCTAACCCTTCTAGGTGATCTGGTTATCATCCTCCATTTCTCTTCATAATCAGTTGTTTTTCTCTCAACTTTCTAGCCATCTCTCATATAATTCCCTTTTATATACATTCAAAGCAAATAAGGTTCAGATTATTTCTGTTTGAAATGCTCATCCTCTACTTATATATAATTGATAAAATGTTTCAAGACCAAATCAAAAATCATTTTTCTTCTTAAGACTAGCCTGATACCTCTGTTTAGAACAACTTTTCTATAAGATCTCGAAGAGATTTTTAAAAAAATAATTCTCTAATGCAGCTATCATACAATATTGTATGTTACAGTTATCTCTATTTAATGTTTTATCTTTCCTCTTGCACTAGACTGGTAAGGTCCTTTGAAGACTGAAATTCAGCAAAATTTTGTATATTTCCTGGCTAAAAAATATTTTTTTAGTGAGCAATAAACTCAATTCATATGGTACCATGTTCTACTCCCCCCAAACCTATCTTACATTATGTTGTTTATAAAAGAAAAGCACATGCAATATTTCAATTCAATTTGGGTATTATTTGCAGTACCCAATGTTGGGTACTGCATTTAGGTATAATTATGACACTGCAGGTTAAAATAATAATTCGTTATGCAAATCTTAAAAGTCCTTAAACTTATGAAAAATAAATTTTACCTTCGTACAACTTCTTTCCACCCTTCCTCTCTCTTCTGGCCTCTCTTAGGGCTGGTAAGATTTAGTTTTATGTTTGGAGAACTCACTGGCAAGGACACTGATTTATAGTTTGTTGACAACGAATTAGGATTAACTTCACCTTCAAGTCTGTAAAGACAAAGTATCTCCTTCTAGTAAAAGTAAAATAAAACAAAACCCTTTCAAGACTAAATGAAGACGGTTATTAGCAATATATGATTAGACAGTTAATAAATGTCACAAAATCCCTGAGATGTAATTGATCTTAAAGAAGAATTATTTAAATACGTTTTCCTCTGTTCCCAAGTATATGTGTGAAATGTGAGCAAATTTAAGTTCACAAAGCCTGTGACTTATTCAAGATCACATAATTTAATGACAGAGATAGAACTAAAACAAGTTTCTTCTGATTTTCAAACACTAATGAAATCACATACTTCCTATAATTCATATTTGAGAGACTGCTTCACATTCAGAATGTTTCATAGACTTGAGTATACAAATACTCCAATTTAAACTTTAAAGTTAAATTTAAAAGTTAGAAATGAGACCTAATATGTTATCATACAAAGTGCTACTTAAATAAGTTCAAATAGGTTTGCTTGTCAGTTTTATAGGCAAACAGTAGGATGAAGGGAGTACGTATATTTTGAAGTTGGAGAATTTTTAGTTTAAGCCACCAAGAATAATTTGTTAGGAATTGTTCTGTTTTCTAAATAATAGAGGGATATATGCTTTGGAAGGCAGAGTCAAATTTTTAAACTGTTTTGAACAGAGATGACAATCTAGCAAATTTGAATGTTGGCATTTGATAATATAAAATTTGTATAATCCAAAGTATCCAGGTATAAAGGAAAAAGAAGCTAAAAAAAATATATATATAAAAAAAATTAGGACAAAAAACTTACCTTGTTTGCATTTTGGAAGTGGTGGTGCTGGTTTTTTCTTCATGGGAATGAATTAACAATGATGTATATCTTCTATCACCAGATGAATTTACATCCATTGTGAAGTTTAACTCTTGGCTTTTACCACCACTGCTACTCTCGCTGTTACAATCTGTGCTATCCAGGTTATCAGAATCACTATTTCCACCTGCACCACCACCTCTAGGTTCTCCATTTATTTTATTTTTATCTGCCTTTTGTTGTGCAAGCGATATATGTTGATCTGGCAAAATTAAATGCACAGTTGGAGGTGTCTCTTTTGTTTTGTTTTTTTTATTTTTTCGATTGGTGCTGGGGGTTGTTACTACATTAGCCCTCTTTTTCCCAAACACATTAGTAAAGGTAGTAGATGTGGCAGAAATCCCAATTGTAGTGGTAGTGGTTGCACTAGGAGGTTCTATGGGAACTTCTTGCTCTGCTAATAAAAATGAATAAGTAAATGTTATATTCAAAACATGAGTTTCAAATAGTCAATCACTAATAGATCTGAAAATCAAAACATTAAGTTTTTTTGTTTTCACAAATTCCATCTAATAAGAAAATCTCAGTTAACATCAGAGCTAATATACTAGCATACTCTAAATCTAATTTGATATGAAAAATAGAGTTCATTAAAAATTCCTAATCAAATTTAGTTAACATATTCTTAGGTAAGAATTGTTTGAATTTAGAATTAAAAACTCAGCTAGAAAGGTGGCATTTTAGAAATAGTACCCAAACAGAGCATAATACAGAATTTTAATAATACAAAGTATTGTTAGGGAGCTGAGACCCAACTTTTTGGACTCCCATGGTCCATCTGTTAGGTTCTAATCTACTCCATGGATAGGAACTTTGAATGACATAAAATTGTGCAGTCTTTTGGGCTATGAAAACACCTCTTAAATAATGCCTCTGAATATGTTCTTTCACTTTTCTTTATGTGTGCTGCCTCTTTTCTGACTTAAGTTATTGAGAATCTGAGGAGGGGATATGGCTAATTGATTTTTAAAAAATATAACTCCTTGACAACATAAGTTTTCTTTTGTCAATATTTTCAAAAATGTACTCTTTAAAATATGGATACTCTCCCCTAAAAGCCATATTTATAATAAAGAAAAGGAATGAGAAGGGAAAAAAAAAAGATAAAGAAATGCAGCAAAATGAAGCAATACCTCAAATAGAGTCTGACAGCATGGGTGTTATTCTATACTAGTAAGTTATCTTATCTCTTCTTCTATAATGAAAGAAGAGAAATATATTTCTACATGTCATCTAGAAAGACAGGCTTCGTCATTATAATTACAAGGCATAGCACAATTTTCCACAAAGGGATTTACTGTACATGGTACTTCTTCAAACTACTTTTGCCTATTTTCCTATTCTTATTTCTTTCTCTAATTTTCTAGTTTCCATGTTAGCTTCAAATGTTATACTGTTATAGGGTATTTAGAAATATGTACTGTAAATCAGGACCAGGAAAACAACTTATGCAATTATTACAACATTGTAAACATAATTTTGAAAGATTTAAAAGAGCTCCAAAAAGAACAATGACTAACCAGAATTCTAGGGAGCTGATGATGAAGTTTGCTGCCCACCTCTTAACAGAGAAGTGATAAACATAGGATACAGAATGACCTACTTATTTTCTAATCATCATGAATATGGACATTTATTTTAATTGACTATATATATTTGTTATAGGAGTTTTGTATTACTTTTTCTGTGGGGTTAGGAGATGAAAAGAAGAGAATTTAAAAAATATTTCTAAATTAAAAAAACAAATTTAAAAATGTTCACTATTAAAAGTATCTATAAAATTAAAAATTAAGTTATACATCATGGTGCGCTTTGGAGAAAAATATGAAAATTATATATAAATATATTTAGACAAAAGAAAATTTTAATTACTTTTAAAAATATATACTATCATTTACCTTCATCGTCATTCTCTTCTTCATCATCATCCTCTGGTAACTCTAAATTCTCCTTAGGTTTGTTTTCCTCATCTTCTTCCTGCTTTCTTTTTTGTTCCTCTTTCTTCTTTTTTCTTTTTTCCTTTCTTTTCTCTCTCTTAGCTGCAAGAGCCTGTTTTCTGCTCTCCTCTCTTGACTATAAATAAAGCAATTATATAATGTTACCAGTGATTTGGTAAATATTATTTTAAAGCATATAAAACATATCCATTGTACTATTATAACATGCATATGGGATTTTTAAAAAGACATGATCATTTTTGCAACTACTATGAATAGATATCTGGCATTGGTTCATTTCAAGATCAGGGTCCGATGAATATTAAGAAAAAAATGCACTGTAAAAAATGTTAACTAGAAAATACTGAAGCAAACTGAAGAATATAATAAAACACTGAGGAAATACTGAAGAATATTAGCAATTTTTAAAAAACAATTCCACAATCCTGACAATACTTCTGTTTATACGTTACTACTGATATATTGTAAAAATATGTTTTTTACATTACTATAAAAATACAAAAGCAACCCTGAAACATTAAGTTGCTGTGCTCCATCTCAGGAAGCAGTTTGAAAAAGAATAGGTCATCATCTACTTGTTTCTTCTGGAATCATTAGAAGGATTATAGAATTTTTCCTGAATTCTGCTTCTACTTTAGGCAGCAAAATAAGAAATTAATATATCAACAAATAAAATTTATCAAAAAGAAAAAATAAAAACATAAAGAGACTTAAGTAATCACTTCTCAGAAAATTTCAAGAAAATACAGCCTTAATTCACGCTTATTTTTAAACTATAAGATCTTTTCCCTAAAGATAAAATATGCAAGTTTTTTTGGTTCTTTTTACAGGTAGCTAAGTGGTACGGTACAGTGAATACAATAATGGACTTGAGGGGCAAAAAGATCCAAGTTCAAATCCTGTCTCAGACATTTATCGGTCATTTCATATATACACTGTCAGGCTCAGTTTCCTCATTTTTGAATGGGTAAAAAAATTAAAAAATAAAAGACTGTAAAGTGCTTTGAAAATCATAAAGCATTATATAAATGTTAATTGTTCTTTTTTTTTTAAACAAAAATTCATGTTTTTTAATTTTACTTCACCTAAACTTTCCAGCAAGTTACTCATTCTCTTCCTTTATAATGAAGAATGAAAAAAGGAGAAAAAAAGGTCAGCAAAATTAAGAAACATATTGAAAAACTAATCGGATCAAAAATGGAAATATTTCTTTACAAATTATATCAGTTTCATCAATTTATAGTCTACTACCCATTAAAATTCTGATTGATTCATAATATTAATATGAACATTTCAATAGTCTTTGGAATTCTTATTTATCTAAAAAGGAGCATGAACTAGAATAGAATGTGGATATACTTAAAGGCATTTCAATGCTTTGTTAATAATAAAAACAAAAATGGTTAATTGTCTGAGTTATAAGACAAACCAGCTAATCCTTTTAATCAATCTAATACTGCGCCTAAACAAAGAAATAATTTAAGAGGCCATTTAATAATTTAGCCCTTATAGCAAACTGCTGGCAAATTATTAAATTTTCCCTATATGACTTATCCAGACCAAATATTAAAGAGTGCTTTAATAGCACTTAGTATAAAATGCTAAGAGTGGCATTTGGCAAATGTCCTGCTTGTTCCAAAAGCTAAATTATAAGTTTTATTAAATTTTAAACTATTTATTTAGTACTGCATGTCAAAACAGTTCCCAAAACAATATGGGTGGTAATATAGCAATAAATTCCCTTAAAGCAGATTCTTAGAAGAATGTAGCATTATAAGACAGTGTAGACAGTGTTGTCCTAAATTGCACCATAGTTTCCCTATTTACCTTTTCTAGATCAAGCTCCTTCAGCAGGATACTTGCATTCTTATTTGCTTCAGCAGCTTGCTGGTCTTTAGCTTTCACGATTGTTTCAACACATTGGTGACATTTTTTCAACAGTTCCTAGGATGGAAAATGATAATTGTGAAATGGCCCACATAAAATTTATAGAACAGTTATGCATAGGGTCCAGAGACAAAAGCTTAGGTTATTACTGAAAATTCACACAGGCAGCAGTCTTTCTTCAAACTAAAGAACAAGTATTTTATTTAACTTGAAAACTAGATGAGACTTTAATATTTTATTTTTCAAAGCCATTGTAAAAACATTTTATTAGCACTATAAAATGTAATGATTTTAAAATATAGACATTTCCCAGCAACCCAAGTAAGGCAGTAGAGAATAAGAAGGATGAGAACTCTTTTTGTTCTAAGTTCATTCTGCTCACTACAAAAGTCTAACAAAGAAAGACAAAAAGGGCAAGGACTTTTAATTTCTGGTTTCATGACCTGTCACAATCTATTTGGAATGTTACATGAAAGCCAAAAGTACACTTTTATGGTACAATGTTAGGTACATTTAGGGAACAGAACTACTTCTGAAAAAATGTTCCTTTTTTTTTTTTTTTGGCTGAGACAATTTGGGTTAAGTGACTTGCCCAGGGTCACACAGCCAGGAAGTATTAAGTGTCTGAGACCAGATTTAAACTTAGGTCCAACTTAGGTCCCTCCTGACTTCAGGCCTGGTGCTGTATTCACTACACCAGCTGCCCCTGGAAAAGTTTTAAGTAAGTATGAAAAGGTGTCATCATTTAATAACTCCATGTCTTACACAAGATTAAACTAATTGTTTTTGCCTGAATTTTGTGATTTTTTTGAATAATAACTTTTTATTTTCTAAATATATGCAGTTTTCTCAACATTCATTCCTGTAAAAGCTTGTGTTCCAAATTTTTCTCTCTCCACACCTGCCCCCTTTTCTAGATAGCAAGTAATCCAATATAGGTTAAATATGTGCAATTCTTCTAAACTTATTTCCACATTTATCATGCTGCAAAAGAAAAATCAAACCAAAAGGGTAAAAAAATGAGAAAGAAAAAAACAAGCCAGCAAACAATAACAACAAAGGTGAAAATACTATGTTGTGATCCACATTCAATCCCCATAGTCCTCTCTATGGATGCAGATGGCTCTTTACATCACAAGTCTATTGGAAGTGGTCTGAATCATCTTATTATTGAAAAGACCAAGTCTATTACAACTGATCATTACTTAATCTTGTTGTTCTGTACAATGTTCTCTTGGTTCTATTCATTTCACTTAGCATCAATTCATGTTAAGTCTCTGTAGCCCTTTCTGAAAACATCCAGCTGATCATTTCTTATAGAACAATAATATTCCATAAACTTTCATATACTATAATTTATTAAGCTATTCCCCAAATGATGGGCATCCACTCAAGTTTCCAGTGCCTTGCCATTACAAACTTTTTTGTATATGTGGGTCCTTTTCTCTATTTTATGATTTCTTTGTGATACAGACCCAGTAGAGATACTGCTAGATCAAAGGTTATACAACTTGATAGTTCTAGTTTTTTGGGTATAGTTGAACTTGTGATCTCATTGAGGTAGGAAGTTCATGATGAAGAAACTTCCATATTCAATGCAGACTGACAACAGTTTTAGAAGGATCTTTAGAAAGGTACCCCATAGAGTACAGGTGTCAAGCTAAAATAGAAATGGAGGCCAACAAATTGGGCATAAAGGATCCTTGTGGGGCACATACTGATTTAGCTTTAAAATGTAATGTTATCTATATTTTGTTACATTTTTATTATGTCAAATATTTCCCAATTATGGTTGAGTACAAACTGTATTATGGACAACCTGTTTCAGATTCACTGAATTAAAATTTTCGTGAAGTAGAGACCATCTCTTTATCCCCTCTGGTTATAATTAAATTGGCAATATTATATAGAGAAGAGGATAATAGATCACATGACATGGTTATTATAATACATCCTATACTGGGGGGGGGGGAACAGTTAACAAAGTAACTTACAAATGAGATAATTAAAAGAGAAAAGTCAAGGGAGATGACTGAATATTGGTATGCAAATGTAATAGAATATTTTTTCATTAAAATAAACTAATATGATTCAAAGAAACCTGAAAAGACTTTTTTGAACTGAAAGCAGAACAAACAGCATATGTGCACAAATATTATAATAATATCAATCAAGACAACACTAAAAGACACAAAATTCAGTGCAACTGCAGTGATAATGTTAGCTCAAGAGGATTAATGATGGAACAATTTCCTTTCTCTCAGTAAAGTGGTGATATACAATATGTACAGGTAATATTACCTGTTCAATCTGTTCTATTTAACAATTACTCAATTGTTCTATAAGATGGTTTTGCCTTTTCTGGGGAGAGCAGTAAATAAAGAAAGGTTTTTTGGAGGGTTATCGGGAAGTAACTGCCTAAGATAAAATTCATCACAAACCTTTTTAAAAGTAAAGGTGATTTGCCAATAAAAACAGACTCTCACTTTACCAATAGAGTAACACTTCTACAGGATAACAATGTTTCAAAAATCACATTACACTTACTTTATCAGTGATAGTTGCTATGTATCTCATGCATTCAATATCAGAAGGAAATTGATTGACTTCTTTCACCAAATACTGCACAACTTTTACATGGCCCTATGGACAACACATGAAAATTTCTTTAACTTTCACCCATGTATATAAAAATTTATGAACAAATTAAAGTGACTAGTAATTATTTCCAGGGAACAACTATTTATTTCAAAATGAGATTAGGAAATTAAGTTTCTTAATAATGGAGACAATTAATAGACAACTAACAAAGATGTTTCATGAACAAGGATAATTTTTTCTGCTTTCAGTCATCAACCTATAATCAAATGAAAATAGAAATAGATTCTTATAAGGAATAACATTTTCTATTATAACTAAAATAAGTTAAATTTTAAAATTGCCTTTTGAAACAAACCTATTGAATCTAAAAACTGCTATCTATTTCTTTTTAGCAAAAAGAATTATACACTTGCTTTAGGGAAGTAATTAAAAATTTTCTTACAACTTCATTTTTCTGTTTCAAATAAAATTCCAAATAAAGGTACATACATTATTTGAGGAAATATTTGTAAACCAATTTACTAAGAATACTGAAAGATAGAATTCAATTATCTATAATTTAACATGTTACATGTTTATATATATAATCATACAGTTAGACACACACACACACGTAAAATTAACATGACTGCCCAACATGGTTTCTTTAAAACTATTTCAAAAGTATCAATATTTTCTTTCCTTCCCATAAAAAAAGTTGCTCTACATGGAACAAATAAAGGTCTATCTTGCTACTTACAAAATAGAATGTAGAGAAAACATGTTGCAAAGGCAATTGACTTGTATGGTCAATTTATCAAAATATATTAAGAAACTGGCTCATCTACCAACAAATAATATTTTTTCTTAGATATGATTTCTTCCATATGACAACACTGTAACACAGCCAGTTAAAGCTGGTTTCTAGTTATTTTCTAAATGACATAAAAACTAGTGATTTATGCTGAAAATATTTGTGTGCCAGAAGCAATTTATCTTTTAGCTGCTTGTCATGGACAGCTTGATTAAATTTGGAACTATAAGGACTGAAGAGATCGTCTAATCCAAAATTATTATTTTACATATTAAGAAACTGTGCCATAGTAAGATTAAGTAATCTATATATAATTAATTACTTAGTAGTTCTTCAGTCAGGAGTAGAAAGATTCAAATCCATGTCTTATGACTCAACTTTTTCTATTTTACCACAGTGATTCTAATCAATAATTGGCTATAAAATAGTTTTCCACATCAATCACCTTGCGAAATGCTGACATGAGAGGTGTAATCTTCCGGTTATCTGCAGCATCCACATCAGCGCCTGCCTGCACAAGCAACTGTACCACATCAAAATGACCACCATTTGCTGCCAACCATAGTGGTGTGTTTCCTTTCTTGTTACGAACATCAATATGGGCTCCCCTACAAAAATCAGAGTATATTTAATATAGTTATATGCTCAGTTTAAATTTTTCTAGTGTTCTCTAATCCCTTTCTTTCTTAAAAAAACTTCAGCAAAATATAAGCTAATACTTAGCAAAAGAGAAATAAGATTTTCCATACATCTATAAAATCTGACTTTACCTATTAATAAGTAGCTCGCAGAATTTGTAGTGGCCTTTGTCTGCTGCGATAGTTAAAGCTGTATCTCGTGAAGAAGGCACAGGAGGAGCATTGACATCTGCTCCTTTATCAAGAAGAACTCTTCCAACTTCTGCATATCCTCCAGAAGCTGCTTCCATCAAAGGGGTAAGGCCAGTCTGATTAAAGAAAAAAAATGTTATGTTAGCACAAGCAAGTATGGCTTAGCTTTTATTTTTATTTATTTTATTTTAAGAACATTTACTTCTAGTGTTAAAGTTAAGCATGTTTCACTTTGGATATAACCATCAACATATTAGTAAAACATTTTAGGTCACTAAGATTTTGATGACTGATCAAATCTGATGACGAGAAGTTAATGATTCAAATCTACATAACTGTAGCCATATCAATGCTCTCAAAAGGCATTTCTTGGACAAGTATTATTTCCAAAAGATTCTGAATCCCCAGGATTCATACAATCAAGGATACTAGAAAATCACCACTCTTTGGTGATTGCAAAGCCTAAGTAAGAAGTGAGTTTTTTTGTTTTTTCAGTTGTAAGTGGAGTAAACAAATTATCTATTAATTGAATAACACTATTAGCACAGTGCACTATAGAGCAGGTACAATTCACCAAGTGTTTTTAAAGGGTATTCTTTTATTTTTTTTAAAGTGACTTGCCCGCAGGAGAACTGTTCGGTTCTGCAAATATGTATTGTATCTAGGATATACTGCAACATATTTAAGATGCTTGCCATCTTGGGGGGGTGGGGTGGAGGGAGGGAGGAGAAAAAAACTAAACATAAGCAAGTGCAAGGGATAATGTTGTAAAAAATTACCCTGGCATGGATTCTGTCAATACAAAGTTATTATTAAATAAAATAAAATTAAAATCTAAAAAAATAAAAAATAAAGTGAATTGCCCAGGGTCACACAGCTAGGAAACATTAAGTGTCTGAATACAGATTTGAACTCAGGTCCTCCTGATTTCAAGGCTGGTGCTCTGTCCATTGCATCACCTAGCTGCCCCTCAACAAGTGTTTTAAACACCTATCACTGAAAATGGTATTACGTTTACTAACTGAACACCAAATTAACTTAATTCAAGTTCTAGGAAATCTAACCATGGAAATATAGCTCAAGAAAGAAACCCAAGATTTCACTTACTGGTATCAGTTAAACCTTAGGCTTTCACAACATAAGATTATCCCCAGAGATGGTGATCATTTGGGTATATCTCTAATTCCATTTTCTTCCTTTTTAAAATATTTATTTTTAAATTTTCAGTTCCAAATTCTTTCTCTATCTATCCCTCCCCCTCCTATAAAGAAAACAAGAAATGATACCTATTATACATATGAAGTCATGCAAAACATGCTTCCATATTATATGTTCTGTTTTCTTGTGCTTTGAGAGTGAAATACTTGAAAATTATGAGTAAAAAAAAAATCCCTATTATATTTCATTGTTGATAGAGTTGTGAACTGATCCAAATCATTCTGGAAAGCAATTTTGAACTATGCCCAAAAGACTATAAAATTGTGCATACCCTTTGATCCAACAGTTCCACCACTGGGTCTGTATCCCAGAGATCATAAAAGAGGGAAAATGACACATATGCAAAAATGTTATTAACAACTCTTTTTGTGGTAGCAAGAAAATGGAAAATGAGTGAATCTCATCAATTGGGGAATATCTGAATTGTGGTAGTGGAATATAATGGAATACTATTGTTCTATAAGAAATGATGAGCAGGCTGATTTCAGAAAAAGCCTGGAAAGATTTACATGAACTGATGCTGAGTGAAGTGAGCAGAATCAAGAGAACATTATACACAGTAACAGCAACACTGATTACCAACTATGACAATATTTCTTCTTGGCAATACAGTGATCCAAGACAATTTCAATAGACTTGGGATGGGAAGTTCTATCCGCATTTACTATTTTCACTTTCCCCTCCACCTTTGTTTTGAGTTTTTTTTTCACAACAAGACTAATAGGGAAATATGTTTAAAATGATTGTACATGTATAACCCATATCAAATTGTCTGCTGTCTTGGGGAAGGGGTGGGAAACATTTGGAACACAAAATTTTACAAAAGTAAATGTTGAAAACTATCCTTACATGTAATTGGAAAAAATAAAATAGTAGGAAAAAAAGAACTATTATTATTAAGAGATTCAACTTTTATTTCCTAACAGTCAAATAAAAATTTGCAGAGCTGTCAAGAGTCCCACCATCAAGTCAATTCTAAGTTGTGTTTGTTTTCAGTCTAAGAACCAGACTCAGATACTGCTAAGTATAAGAATATTACTTGAGATTTTTATTAATATTAAGTATATTCTTCTTTTGAGAAATGATAAACATAAAATGATAAAGCATAAATTGACAAATAGAAAATGATTAAACATCAATTCGAAAATTTATTCCATCTACTCTTAGAGTAATTAGTGGGAAAGAAATTTTCTAAATTTAAGGATTACGATGGTATTTAGTATATATGCTGTGGGCAGCTAAGTGGTATAGCAGATAAGAGTGTCAGGCTTGCAGTCAGGAAGACTCCTCCTCATGAATTTAAATCTGGTCTCAGAATATCTGTGAAACTTTGGGTATATATCACTTAAATCTGTCTGCCTCAGGTTTTCCATCTATAAAAAATGAGCTAGAGAAGGAAACGGCATACTGATTTACTAACTTTGCCAAGAGAACACCAAAATTGTTTTCATACTAACATGATTTACTTATTAAAATCTTTCTCTTTTCCAATTATATAGCTCTCTGAGGCCAGATTTTCTTTTATACTTTTCAATGTTAAATGGAGTAGATGAGAATTTAAATGTTTTTTATTACGTGTAGATGAGAATTTAAATTTTTTTATTAAGCCAGACATTATCAAGATTTGCAAAATTACATAAAACAATATATTTTCCTTACTAATTTGTTTAGAAAACTTATTTTTCATTAAAATGTATTTTAGAACATAAATAGGTTTATTATTGCTGTTTTTAAATAAATACTTTAAAGCAGATCCATTTTAGTTTCTAATATGAGAGATATACTGGTTGATATAACCCACATAAGCAAAAAGTCTTCAGTGTCCTTAATAACTTTTTAGACTGTAAAGTTACCTGAGACCAAAAAGTTTGAGCACCATTGCACTAGAGGAATGAAATGGAAAATTAATTCTTAGACACTGCCATGCTTTTGCTTAGTTATACATATTTACAAAGTAAGGCTTATAATTGGGAGGAGGGATGATAGGTTAGTGTGATAGTGACAGATATGCAAAAAAAGCAGTAAATATATTTTTAAAATTCATAGAACAAAAGAGTTCAGTAGGAGGACAAGGAATAGCTATTTTAATACTTTTAAAATTTATATATTTATTAATATGACTATATCAAGCAATTCTATATTTTCTTACACAATCCTCTCATTCTTTGTATGATGAAATATTTGTATGCTTGTTGATAAGCACATAAAATAGATGCTGTAAAGTATGTTAAATCTACAAAGAAATAACAAGACTTTATCAACCTTAATGCTATTCCTAATAAAATACTATAAAAGTGACAATGGGGCATTTTTAATGTCCAAAATGAGTATCAATTTAAGTTCACTAAAAGGAAAACCAATATTTAAGAAAATGTTAAGAAGTATATATCTATGCTTGATATGTGGAAAAAATTTCAAAACAATAACAACTGCAGAAGCAGAATGGGCTTCTTTGGGTAGCAGTAGTTTTCCCTTACTTAAAGTCTTCAAGGATAAGCTGATTAACCACTTGTTGGTTATGTTGCAAAGATTTGGATATGGGCTAGAAGCAAATGACCTTCGAGCTTCCTTCCAATTCCAATTGGAAATTCCTTCCAATTTTACTTAATATAAAATAACTGAGGTTAGGGGGATTCTCAAGCTACTCTTCATGCAAGCATGTCTTTGCCCAAATTCTTATAGACATTAAAGGAAACAAAAAGCAATTATAACCAGTATGAACAATGAAAAGAATTTTTATTAAACTGGAATTTAAAGTTATTCTTCTCTTGAAGAGGCAATATAAAATGTTGTAAAAACATGAAATTTTACCTTTGCTCTATGCTCAACATTTGCTTTTCGGTCCAAAAGCAAACTGACTACCTCTGCCCGTCCCTGGAAACAGGCCAGGGTAAGCGCTGTATTCCGGTTGGTCTCTATCTGAGCATTGATATCAGAACCCATATCAAGCAACAGCTTCACTGCAGGAACATGTCCATTCATGGCAGCCAACATGAGGGGAGAAATACCTAGTTTACTTCCAGTCCTGAGAAGAAAAAAAGTATCTCAGCAAGCAGAAAACATCCAGCACAAAAGATGCAAGAGGAAACTGTTTTTTTTTTTGGGGGGGGAAACCCAACAAGAACTTTTGTTTTATTTTCTAATTTCAAAGTTATTAGCAAAAGTTCAAATGGTGATTCTCCTAGGTAATGGTTAACTTTACACACACACCCCCCCCTTCTCCCCCTTTTAGAAAAGAGATTAATGAAATTATGGATCACTGAAAGTAACAAAATAAGAAACAAGCTGTTTACTTTAAGCATTTTTGTTACAAGAGTTTTGGCTGACAATCTAAAACTATGTCCAAACATTTAGGAGAGATGGTTTAGATTTTAGAGGACAATTAATATACAGGATTAATGTGAATGAACAATTCTTACCGGGAGTTAATTTCTGCCCCAGCATTTAGCAGAATTTTAATGATATTGACATATCCCCCAGATGCAGCCAGACTCAATGGTGTATAATCTGACACATTCCTATGTTCTTTATTTGCCCCTCGAGCCAGCAGCAAGTCAACTACCTGTTAAATAAGGTACAAAGAGAAGATGAATTTACAGTAAGGCTTTATCAATCAGGAAAAAAAAAGAATATAGAACTTTCATATCAAAATCTGTGACACAGTGGGTTAAAAGAAAGTATGATAAAAAATTTAAATCCCTAGAGACTTGAAAACATTCAAATTGTTTTCTAAAAGATTTAAAATCTTGAAGCATTAAACTGCTATATCAGTAAAATGTCACCCTGTTAGTTTTTCATATGGTTAAATACTTTAAAATTATTTCATACTTAATATTATGATCTTAATAGGAAGAATATCAGAAGCTCAGGATTTCATCTTTAGAAAAAAGCCAATATGCTTTGTGGATTCTATCATATAGCATTTTCTACAAGCATAAAAATTTCTTATTTATCTCATTCTTTAACATAGCATATGAAGTAGATATGTGTAAGAGTTTCCGTTACATGCTATTAAAATGAAAGAAATATGCACTATTGTAAAGAAAGTCAAAATTATTTTTAAAATATTAAAGTTACCTCTTGACGTCCACCAGAACATGCAAGTGAGAGTGGGGTGTCCTTAGTGCGTTCAGACTGTGCCTCTATATCTCCACCTTTATCTAAAAGAATTTCTACTACTCCAACATGCCCTGCAGTAGCTGCTAGTATCAGCGGGGTAAAACCTAAAGCAAAAAGAATAATTATTTTCTGACCATTTTCCATTATTTATTTTATTGTACTCAATTCAGTGAAAAAAGGCCATTACTGAAGCAGAGGCATTAAACAATTAAATTAAATTGATCTATTAGTGACAAGCACTCATCATACATTGCCAAAAAAAAAAAGCTAACAATTTTAAGTCAGTAAGAGTGATAAGACTCATACTCTCAGAATTGATACCTTCCTGTTTTTGGATTAGATTTGAAATAGGAAAATTACTACTTGTTTCACATCTTGCAAATAAGGCACATAATGATTTTAAAAAGCTGCTTATTAGAACCACAGAAGATCTTAGATGTTCATGGGTAAAATATTTTTGCTAAATTTCAAAATTGAGATAAAATCTATTCAATTATTACACAGTTGAAAATTTAGCTATTTTCTTTGCTAACTAAGAGCTGATGGATACTAATTGCCAAAATTTTATTTCTTACCTTTTTTGTCTCTGTGCTCAATTTTTGCATCTCGTGCAATTAATACAGATACAAGTTCTTCATGACCACCTGCACAGGCAAGTGTTAATGCAGTGTCATGATTACTCTCCGTCTAAGAAATTTAGAAGTAAAAAAAAATTAAATACTTCTTAAATGAAATATTTTTCAAATGGAGATACGGGACATTTGTAGTAAAATTCTATATAATTACATTTCTAATTTTCAAATAAAATCTCAGTATAAAAGATAAATCTAAATAAAATAACCTACTTACATGTGCATCAATATCAACTGAAGGATACATAGGGAGCATTGGCTGGGATGCCACATTGCTTGGAGTCTGTGAACAGGGTTCAGGTGTAGGGGATTCTGTAGTGTGAGAAGAACTGTTGGACCCAGTGGGCACTCTGCTACTCACAGCTGAAAAATAAAATTCATATTGTTGAATTCTTCACCTAAAAAAGGGATCAGCAGTATGTCATACTATGTAGTACACCACAAATTTTTAAAATAAACATTTCACAATAGTAAATTTTATAGATAATAGTTTATATAAGATGCATAAAGGCAATGGTAAGTACTTAATGTTCTCAACTGTGATGAGGAGTGAAAACCACTATTTTATTTAATTACAATTATTAGCAGGCAAATTACCATTATGGCTCATTCTTTTTTAAAAGTGTCATTTAGAAGAAAAATAAAAAACTGGAATTGTTTTTACATAATTAGCAAAATATCATTTAAAATTATTTAAGACACTTTAAAATTACTTTAAAAGAACTCTGTCTTAAAATCAAATTAATAAAAATGTTAACAGGAACTCTTATCTGGGGTTAACCTTAATAATATTACATAAAAACCAAATCAATATAGTATCTAATCATTTCTTTGAACACAATAGCTTCCCCCCATCACCTGCTAACCAGTTAATCAGAGAGTAAAATATATTAAAGTCTGTCACTATTTAAAAGCTTCCAAGCCTTTGGAGGTGCCTATATAGAAAAAAGGCACACATTTGTGTTCCTGCAAGAAGGTGTCTTTTCTAGCACAATTTCTTAGTGCCTGCATTTGAATAGTGAGGTTAATATCTGCTTATCTTCCTTGATAACTACTGCCAAATTTGATAATGATCATATATTAAAATGCCCTGGAATACTAGAAAACATTGAATAGATTTAGAATATATTTAATTAGTAGTTAAAAACAAAATTTTTTTTTGGCTAAAAATTTTTTTAAAATAATTAGGGAATTTTGTTTATTCATGCTGAATAAAAGTCTTAAAATTAAATTAAATAGCTTGAGATCAATAGTCTACCCAATCAGAATCTGTTCCAGAGCTTTTCCTTTTCTGTTCTTTTTAAAGTAATTAACACACATGAACATTCAATAGCTGATCATTTAAGTGACTAGTATTTTGATAGCATTCTGCAATTTGCACAACGCTAGTTAAATATTTTTCTTAGTAAAATGAAATATCTAAAACAACTCTACTGGAAATATCAAAGATCTACAAAAAAAGTTTTGAAAGCATTAAAGTACACATAGAATAACAGGAAATATTTCAAGAAAATATTATCAGAAAAGTAATGATTCCTAAGTTTTTATTTCCTCCACAGCTAAAAGTAATCAGTAACTAATAACAAAATCTCTAATTCAAGAGTAACAAAGGATTCACCAACATTTATAAGTGTATGTGAGAGAGAAAAGTGATAAGATTGATATCACTGACTCTATCCTTTATGGAATTAAGGAAATTTACAGTAGACCACATTGGGACAAAAAAGTCTCCTCATAAAGTAAAATCATGGCAAAACATTATCTATTGAAATCTACTAGTATATTTACAAAGTAAATACAAATTCATCTATACCTGACAATTTTCAAAGAGTCACAGGACAGATTCCTTGAAATGAAACCCATTAAAACTTTGCTTTGTATTAAAGATGTGTTCTGAAATGGTGTTTTGCATAATAAATTATGGTAATGTGTGCTCGAAGGAGGTTTCTAATTTAAAATAATCCTTTTTTTTTTTATTACAACAAACATTAAGTAAAACTTATTCCTGATTTTTCACAGGCTGCATTTCTGTAATATCAACTTTACACAAAACAAGGTAAATAGCATTAGTCATTTGGTTATTAGTTTATGTGGTATGTGGTATTGTGCCACATACATTGGTCAAAATGAACAGAAATAAAACTAATGTAATATACACTTAACTCACTAACATAAGAGGCATGTTAAAAAAAAGGTGTCTAAAATGCTTTTAAATGATAAAATTTATACTACTCTATGATATATATAGTCTATATCACATTTACTTCAAAATACATACTTTGCTTGTAATTAGTCAATCCTTTTACAATAATGCCAAATACTAGAGTTTTTTAAAATCACTTAATAGTTTCTCTTTAGCTTAATTTTTAAAAATAAATTCATTAATTTATTAATTACATTTATCCTTTCCATTTAAAAACTTGTACACTTTGTAATACTACTTGCATGTGTCACACATTGATTTCAGGTGTAAATAATGGAAAGCTATCACACTCAAATATTTAGGTTGAGATGTTAAATTTAATTGATCTGTTAACAGCATTAAATAAAAAGGATGAATGAAGAATAGAATAAAATGAAATACATTATCATTTTCCTTTTAAAATGAGTGTTTTTATCTTTAATTTTTCATATCAGTTGATCAAATGAGATATATTTAAAGCACTATATTAATGGTCAGTTATTACTATTTTGTAATAATTAACATTCAGAATTTACCATCTAAATGCTTCTTTGAGGAAAACTAATCAATGAATTGCAGCATAGTACAAATAGAAAGATCAACTTAAGAAAGTGGTATTTGTTATACTGCTGACAATGAAGGATAATTTATAATTGGGAATTAAATGTTTTTAAGTTATTGAGTACCTTTAAGTTGCTCATTTTGCAAATTTAAAAAAAAATTGGCTTGAAAAAATTGAGATACCAAAGTGAGAGGATTCCTAAGATTACCTTTCTTGTTGACTTCAATTTTTTCCCACCAAAATTACAAAACAATTTCAGAACAAGTTAAACTATTGGTAAAGTAATGTTTTCAACTTGAAGTACTTAAGTTCAGTTTGGGACAGGATTTGTGATTTCACTGATGTAGGGGATGATGAAGGGAAGAAACTTCTTCCACTAATACAGAGGCATAACTGTTCTACAATTATATCTTAAGAGTTGCCTTGGTACTAAGACTAAGTGCCTTGCCTAGAGTCATAGAGCCAAGATTAGAACTTAAGTACTGCCTGATTCAGAGGACAGTTTTCTAGCTACTATGCCATGCTGCCTTCAAATTCCTGTTCTTTAAGGAAGAAAAATTTAATGATTTTGTTATATATTACAATAATTTGATTTTTAATATGAAGGTAATTTTAAAAATTACTTGCAGATGTTACAAAACTAGTGTTAATAATACTTTATTTTAAAGATGATACAAATAGTTAAGTCAGATCTAAATTATGACATCAATTTTCTTTTAATAAAATGGTTGAAATAATTGCCTATGTATAAAAATTTAAAATATTTGTAAACCTACATTTAAACTGATTAATTCTGCAATTCATTATACCAACAAAAAATTTTGTTCACTTAGAATTTAAAACAGATCTCAATTTTTAAAACACTCCAAAATCCTAACATCAATTAGATGACTTAACATGCCCTTTTAGAAATTTTTCCACAATGCAAACAATTGACTTAACTAGTGACGTGGGATATTTAAAATGTGAGCTAAGCACTAAGGTCATTTAAAAATCATAAAACTCTAGAAAGGATTTCTGAAATCATCTTCCCTAACCTCACTTTTTAGAAGAGGAAAAGGGAGTCTAGAGAGGTCAATTTATTTAATCAGGCTCACACAAATAGTTTAAAAAAAAAAAAAAAAAGGAAGAACCAGAATTCTAACCTAATTCTTCTGACTTTGAATCCAGTACTTTTCCACTACATCTAACCCAAGAAAACCCACTCTTTTCCTCTTAATCCCTCTTTTGTCTCTTCATCCACTCCTCTACTCCTTTCCAACCCTGATTTCTTTCAAGGGTATCTAGATAATTTAGTCACCCAAAGACAAGCCTAGTTAAGATCAGAGGTTAATTGTAAGATGGTTACTTACAGTGAATGATTTTTCAAATATAGTAAATCAGGAAAACTATCTATGAAGGCTTATAGAGCCGTTATGATCTTTGTGAATGAGGGGAGTACCTATAACTAGGAAACCATAGTTCTTTACAGTAATGTTAACTGTGGAATCCACAGTTTTAGAAGTATTATGCAGGTTACCAGTTTTATTTTTACCATGTTTTATTCACAGTCAAGATTTATTTTTGTCCAAATGACAGTTCAAAGCTAACAGTGAGATTTATTTATATTCGCCACTAAAATTTACAACAGATTTAGAGGTGGTTTGAACCCATACAACAATTAAAGGCTGAGGGGTCATAATCCATAAACTACAATGACTGGAAAACTTTAAGTGTTTTTTAAATTACCTTTTAAAAATAAAGATATTCCTCATTTGCAGGATGATACATAAAACTCAAGGTATCATAAGAAAACACTACAGACCATCCTAAATATAACTACTTGACAGAAATTAATGTTCAAAGTGAAAAAGTTGTAATTAAAGAATCACATTTTGGTAACACTATTCGATTAAAAAGGGTTGATCTGACAAAGAAGGAAATAGAAAGGAAAAATAGAATTGAGGAATGGGAGGTATGAGAAGGAGGCAATAAATAACAGAAAGGGGAAAGTGTTGGATCCAGTTACCAAGATCTGGCATGCTTTTGATGATTTGATCTGGGTCTTAATTTCTGAATTTTCCCTTTACCTACCAAAAGCCATGTTAACTATTTCAGACAAAGGTTCTTTCAGATGGTCCTTTAACTATTTTTAGGAAGGGAAGAAATTAATTGTCCTGTTTCTCTTTCTGTTAGGAAGACAATGAAAAGCAAAGTAAATTTGTCTAATTTGCTTACGGTTAAAACTTTTCCAGATAATGATTAAACAAAAAACATAACTGTAAATTGCCAGTCTTTTCATATAAGTTTTAGGGTATTTTCATCAAGCTAGTTAAAGCAGGTGTAGACTCAACCCATCACTCAATGATAACTCTTCAGTACTTTAGCTTTGTAAATATGTCAATAAAATTAAAAGTGATGTAACTAAAGATTGTCTTATATTATAGATTCCAAGCATAAAAAATAAACAGTATAGTAAAATGACAGATAAACATATGATAATTTCCACAAGGACTATGGAAGAGTCCTTTAAAAAAATTAATAACATGTCTCATTCCATGTGAAGATAATTATACAAATAGGTAAGAAAGTTATTAAAGTTGTTGATATAACAGTTCTCCAATAAAGGAACTTAGCAATGTTTATTTCTTCATTTTTGCAAAGTGACAAAAGAACAAGGGGGGGGGGGAGAGGAGGAAATCCTGTGTTTTAGTGCTATTAAGCTTAAATAACATTCCCTTCCAAAAACACACAAGTAAATGAATAATCATACAGAACATATTTCCAGATTGAAAAACAGCAAGATCTGTATTTTTGGAGGGTGTGTGTAAAGAAGCTGAGCACACAAGTTAAAGCAAAATTTTTTTTTATATTTTTACATATATATAAATATAGATATATATATATATTTCTTAACCCACCTGCTATCAGGTCATCAAGAGTGTCGGTAAGCGTCTGTGCTGGAGTTGCAACCATTAATCCATCTGGTTCTTGAACTAACAGTCCCTGCCCATGTCCAGCAATCTGTTGTTGTTCTACATTCTGCTGATTACCTAAAGCTTTCTGAAGTTCAAGAGAATCTGTCCCATTATAACCTAAGTCACCAGAAAAGTTACATTGTGAAGATGGTAAAGGCTGGACAGGGACAAAATCAATTTGTTCTGCAGGTGGTGGAGACTGTTGCTCATTATCATCCTCTTCCTCCTTAGCTAAGACTGCATCAACCTGAGGTAACACTGAAAAATTATCCTCTGGGATACTATCATCTCCTTCCCCTTCTGGAAAGACACCTCGGTGAGGACACTGTTGCTGAGTTAGTGATGTGTCTGTCTGACCTTTGGTCTCCAAGTATTCTTTGGTAAACTGCTGTTGTGTTTTCATTTGTAATTGCCTTTCTACTTTCTGTAGTTCCTTCAGTATTTTCTTTTTCTTCTGGACTTGTTCTTCTCGGTTCTTTTTAAGTTCTTCTATCTTATCTTTGTTCAAAGGTTCACCTTGAATTAACTCCAATGATTTCAGCTGTGCTTTTTCAATAGCACTAATCCTTTGTCCCAGTTCATTCAGCTTGCCTTCAGTCTCCTCTACTATGCATTCCAAAGGTTGGTAGGGGTGAAAAGATGGCAGTAGATCCTGATCTGCTACCTGCAGGGAACTTGACTTCTGCTTGGATGTACCTAAGCACATGAAAAATGTTTGAAAAAGTGCCATGCTAAAAAAATTAGCCACCCCTTCCCAGACCACCCCACAAAATCTATTATTAATGCTGTAGAATGTATGTCAAAAATGTCATGTTAGCATTAAAAAGACATCTATGCTCATGTGCCATACACTGCAAACTGTCATGTGACCAATTTTGAGATCTGAATTTTAATTCTTAATGTCTTAAGCAAGTTATTTTGAATTAAGGAAGTCTTAAGACTATATTTATTAGAATGGATTCAAAGAGCACCAAATTATCAGTCTTATCTTAGAAATTTGTCTAATAGGCTTAGCAAAATCTGCTAAATCTTTTAAAACAGCATTAACGGTTCCCTAATAAGAAGAGATAATAAAAGAAATATTTCTCTGTGGGAAAAGCTCTGGATTGCCCAATTTTTTTTCTTGTTAAAAATAAAGCATATTGTGATCATAATTTTTCATGCTTTATCCTTGCAGATTTTTCTAATATTTAAGATTTTCTTACTGCTGCTTTCTTGATTTTAGATATTACAAATACCACAATCATTCAACTCAGTATTTAAAGGACAATCAAAAGAAAACAATTCCAAAAGAACGAAATCTTATTTATTATTTTGGATTGAAGACAAACTCATTTTGAAAGAGAATTACTGGTGTTCTGGTTATGACAAAGCCAGATAACATTCCTATAACCACGTGGTTTATAAATGGTTATTAAAACAAATTAAATTTGATGATTTAGGCATTAGTTGTTTTTTAAAAAATTAGGTCAGTTCCTCAAAACTTTCCCCCCCCCTCCTTTCTTCTTTTTCTATTTAGCTGCTAAAAAATTAAAAATCCTACCATTTAAATACAGAATAGAAAAAAATAAACTTTAGATTTATAATGCAAATCAAAAAACTATTTTGGAAATGAATTAAAACAATCTTGTTTTAGAAAAGACTGGCCAAAAATAGTTGATGGTTCATTTGGATTGGGGTTAGTATGCAGGTCACTTTAAGTAATATAGTTACTTAAAAAAGTAAAAATTTAGAAACAATATATATTTTTAAACCACACAACAGTTAGTAGGTCCAAACAAAAATGTAAGGCTTTGGAGGAGGTATTAATACACCTTGAACGATAATAGGGTGATGAGCTTTCTGAAGAAAAGAAGTGAAAATTCAACCATTTTCTTAAAAAAGAAATTCCAGTACTATGCCCAGTTCACCTGCTGATCATGTGTAAGAAAGTATTTAACACTTTTTCCCTGGTAATCTAGTTCTTCTTTTGTGACAGTCCTAGTCCTACTTTCCTAACATATCAAAACAAGTTTTTAAAAAGCTTAATTTTAAATTAAAAATAACCTTCAGAAAAACATTATTCTGTATTCAATTTTGGATTATCAGATGAACACAGCAATAAAGGAAAATTTTTTGAACAACAATCTTTAAAATAATTACTACTCTAAGATTCCACAGAAACATATATATGATTGAATATATTTGTTCATAGTACTGTTTTTTCCTCCTGAGGCAACTGGAGTTAAGTGACTTGCCCAGGGTCACACAGCTAGGAAGTGTTAAGTGTGTGAGGCCAGATTTGAACTCAGGTCCTCCTGACTTCAGGGCTGGTGCTCTATCCACTGTGCCACCTAGCTGCCCCCATGTACTATTTGGATTATGGAAGTTCAGGGAAGTGACAAATACAGTTGAAAAGGAGCAAATTTAAGACAAACTTAATTTGCATAAGGCATTTACATCAGTTAGTGAATCTGGAAATTCTTCAAAGCATGAGTATTCCTCCAGAAATCTCCAAAATAATTCTGTGTCATTATAATATAATTCTAATTTACAAATTAGGGATGGTGGAAGGACTGGTAGTTCTGATAAGGAGATTTTCCATTTTAAGTTCTAGAACTCTGGGGGTTAATGTCAGATCAGAATGTCACTGTTAATCTTGCTAATGCAAACTTATTTAAGAAACTTAGAATAAAACATAATTAAAATTGTCCTATGTAAGCAATTAGAACTATGTATACAAAACACGAAAAAGCAAGGGATAAATTTAACTTAAGGTATAAGCGATGAAATCAAAGTAGCTCCTTTCAAATCTGGACTGGTACTATTATTTCAATGAGTGTAGCAACATTGCAGATTTAATGTAGCTTCCCAAAATTACCCATGAAAATGGTAGGTAACAAGAAAAAATTGCAGCAGATACTAGCAATATTTTCATAATAGTTATTGGTAGTATGATTATCCTTGCCATCTAAAGAACAACTTTCTTCCCAAAAAAGATTTTGAAATTAGACATTTTTTTGGGAAGTCAGTGAGAAGTACTAGCTCAACCCACAGTAAAAGGAATAGATGCAATTTGTTGTTTTTAGCTATTGTTTAATGTGCATTTAATGAAAACATCTGTGTGAGTATGCCGAAACCAAATACCACAGCTTTCGACCAGAAATTACTGCCAATTCAAATCTTTTCTGCCCTGGACATAAAAAGCAGTTACCGATTAGGAAGAGATAATGTGATTTCTATAAAGACAGAAGCATCAACTATATGTTGCAATATAAACATCTATTTTCCAGGGAAAGAGACTAAATGAAGGACACAGGCGTCTTCTTGACAATGAAATCATAAATTAGATTTTGATAGTTATGCACCAGCAAACAAAGAGAGCCTCATTTCTGGCATATATTTTGTTAATTGCAAATAAATATACTCTTCCTGTATGAGTTTGTAATACCATGAAAGTAATACTACTTGAAAATGCAGTTTAAGGTAGAATCAATGTTGGTAATTTTTCCCAATGCTTCTCTCCCCTTATGCTGTTTTCTTCTGGTATATTTTTTATATTTATATGTCTATCTTCCTCCTACTTCCTTCTTTCATCTATTTTTTTATTTTCAAACTTCAAAGTACCCATGATGTCAATGGTGAGGGCACTCCTACTTATAGAGTCTGTAAACCCTTTGTATTTTAATAAGCAACATCTTCTTGAGTTGCTGTGGCCAAATAAAAATTACTACCTGGTGGCCATGTTTTGGTGATGACCCTCTACATATTTATTTAGACTGGTTCGGGAGACAAATTTAAAGTCTGTTATTAGACTCTTACTCTATTATCCCTATTGGTAAAACTGGAGAAAAAGTCCATGGGTTTGAGATATACTTTGTCAAGAACAAATTAAGAAATTCAGGCAGATTTAAGAACACTGGAATTTGGTTTTGGGGAAATATGCTTGAAAGAGAAAACCTTTTTATAATGTAAGTTTAGCATTAAATTTTTATTTCAAGTAGCAAAAACTTTTATATTTGCTTTTTTATTATCCCAAGTCATATTCATAAATAATTAATATTTATTGCTAATTTAAGAGCTGTAAATCTTAGGTGACAGTTTAGATTAGCTTGGAATTATAAATGGATACCTTAATTTCCTAAGAACAAAAGTCAGAAATAAATAGGTTGATAATCTCATCTCTTTACTGATTTCAAAATTCTAAAGTAATGCTAAAAAAGAAACTGTTTTGCCTAAGTATTATCATTATGTCTGAATCTACCCTTGGACATTAGGACTAAGACAATTCACTTTCTCTGGCTTAGTCATTAAAAAAAAAACATTCTAGGAAGATTATTTTACTTTCCTTCAATTCAGCAGTGGTCCTATCTTTCTTATTCAAAAGAAATGATTCAATGGCCCAGCAAAAATCAGGTTATCTGTTTGTAATCAGTTTTTTAAACACTGCATTTTCAACAGTAGTCATTATTTTACTTTTAAAATGTCCTAAAGTTCTCGTGTATTCATTTCTGAACATATTTAGGACTACTTTTCACTTATTTGTATTTCACGCTGATGTTTCTGTTCCCAGTATACACATGCTTTACTCAATAGCAATGGTTGTCCTAGTTGATGATTTACTCTCCACACTCAGTTATATAAGGTAAACATGTCTTAAATCTTTAATATTTTATATTTATGGCAATGATTTCACTTAGTCCAGTTCTACCACCCAATAAATGCCAGACTCTTAGCCTTAAACTTTTTATTTCTCCCCCCTCTTCACACACACACACACACACACACACACACACACACACACACACACACAGAGAGTTGTATTTTAAAAATAAACACACAAAACACACATTTTAAATGAGAAAGCCAAATACTATTCTTATGCTTTGAGATAAGCAATTAGTTCTGAAAGCAGAAATACTTGCAATGGATAAGAGTTAAGTTTGTTTCTTTAGCATGTCTTTTCACACTTTGCTATTAACAGGAAAAGAGAAAGAAGTAAATTTTATTCATACATAAAATTTAATGCCAAAGAATATGACTATTAGGATTTGGAAGACAAAAGTATATAGAGAATTCAGCAATATCCTTCTAACAATCTTACTGAGTCTTTAAGGGAGAGTATGGTAATTCTCTTAGTATGAGTTGGGTCATAAAACTAACTATAAAAACAAACAACACAGTCATTTTCAGATAGCTGTTCATGTTTAAATAGTACTGTTGAGTCTGGCTGTGACAAAACGTTGAATTATTAGGGCCTAAATATTTAGGTAGATAAGGAATAAAAAATGATTAAACTAGAAAGGGGGAAAAAGTAAAATGAACATGAACTATTTGTGAAAGAACAGTGAGCAAGGGAATGAACTGCATGGATAATACTAAAGCTCATCAAATTGCTAGATAAAGAAGTATGAAAAGTATTATTTGAAAGCATGATTCCTGAAAGAAAAGGACAGAAAAAGGATCCTGAAAGATGAGATAAAAACAAGGAATTTATCAACTTGAATAAAATTGGGGGAAAGGGAAGAATGGACAAAAGAGCTATTCCATTATATGAAGTTAACTTTCTTTCAGACACTCTAGAAACAGGTAATAAAAGTAGAAGATATTAAAAATACAGAAAACTGAGATAAAGGATTTTACTAAGTGAGAAAAAAATATTGTAAATCTCTAATCATTAAGTCTATATAACAGGGCTAGCTTTTCTGAAAGTGGACATTATTATCACCATATATTTTCTATCATATGATTTCTTTTGGTAGTAGATTTTCTTAATATTCATTTACAAGAGTGAATGTAATAGGATCACTGCAAAGTAATGCCAAAAGAACTCTTGTTTTGCTCAAGTATTTATTATTATGCTTGAATCTACTCTTGGACATAAGGACTAAGACAACTGACTTTTTTTGGCTTAGTGATTTACAAGGAAGACTATTTTACTTTCATTCAATTAAGCAGTGGTCCTTTCCTATTCAAAAGAAGTGATTTAATGACCTAGCAAAAATCAGGTTATCTGTTTGTCATGAGTTTTTGAAAAATTTTATTTTCAACAGTAGAGTCAATATTTTACATTTAAAATGTCCTAAAGGTTCTTTTGTATTGATTTCTGAACATATTTTAGGACTACTTTTCAATTATTTGTATTTCACTCTAAAGTTTCTATATATAGCTTATGGTTGCCCTAGCTTATGAATATTCACAGAATTACCCTATTCTTTCACACAGATTTAGACTAGAGAGAACTAAAAATTATTTAGTTCAACTGAACCAGCTACACCCAGCGAAAGAACTCTGGGAGATGATTAAGAACCATTACATCAAATTCCCAATCGCTATATTTTTGCCCACCTGCATTTTTGATTTCCTTCACAAGTTAACTGTATAATATTTTGGAGTCTGATGCTTTTTGTACAGCAAAATAATGGTTTGGACATGTATATTTATTTTGTATTTAACTTATACTCTAATATATTTAACATGTATTGGTCATCCTGCCATCTGGGGAGGGAGTGGGGGGAAGAAGGGGAAAAATTGGAACAAAAGGTTTGGCCATTGTCAACGCTGCAAAATTACCCATGCATATAATTTGTAAATAAAAAGCTATTAAAATTTAAAAAATTATTTAATTCGAAATCCTTTTCCTCTATGAGGAAACTGAAGCCTTGAGATATAAAGTATCTTGTTCAAGGACAAACATACTATAAAGCCAGGATTTGAACTTAATGATACTTTAACTCCAAATGTACTATTCTTTCCCTTATACCATGTGTTAAAGTAGTTAAAAAACAGAGGCATTTCAATTTAAATATTCTAAAGAGTCAACTAGCAATGAATGGGGTTCTCTTGAATATATTTAATCTGTATTTCTAAAATTTATTTATCAGCAGGATAAAAAAATTGTTTCCTGAAAAATTTTATTACTGCAGTTTTCAAATGAAAAGGCTTAAATTAATGGAAAGACTGGTTTTAAAAAATAGTATCCTCTCAAATACAGAGAAGCTATGTTGAATTTTTATTAAGTTCTTAATTCTAGTTGCTAAAATCCATATGAAAATAACTTTCTTTGTTACTAGAAGTCTCCCAATATCTATTTTTCCACTTGAGAATTTAGGGCATCATTAATATTAAGATCTGCTCATAAAACTTAAATGATTTCACATTTTAAACTATATCTGAAATATTCTGAAGCAAGATTACAATTTTTTTCTAGTTTAGAATATCCTATACTATAAACATTTTTTTCTATTTCAGAAAAGCCCACAGAAAAGCCTCGCGACATTAAAAAAAAGTTTTTGCTGATTCTCTTTTCCTTTCTGTTTTACATTACTGCTACCTTTCAAAAGTTCTCCTCTACAGAGAAAGGTTCTTCCTTTATAACAAAGTATATAAAACACATTTACAGATGAATATAGTAAAGTTTAAATGTATACATATAAAGCAAAGCACTAGAGAAAACAAGTAAAAGTCTGAGCCCATAAGTATGTGTCCTTTAAATAGTGTACAGAATCCCATTTCTTGTAATTTAATTGGATATATCCATCTATTTTTTCATAGTCAAACTTCTAGGCTTACATATTAATGGAAGCTGCTTCATTATTTCAATTTGCAAAAGAAACTCAAATTTCTTATTTGCCAAAGTGAATTCACATTCATAATATTAAGAATGTGCAAGATCACAAGTGCATATTTCTTTCATTATACTACATAACTGAATAACCAAAAATTAAATGAGGAAAAAATGCTTAACAAATTTTAGTATAATCAACTAAGAATAGTTTAATTCTCTTGTACTAAACATACAAATAAGCTTGGCAGTTATATATATTAAACAAAGCTACTTTTCTTGACATTACTTTTTTCCCCCTCTACTCTCTACTACTTTAATTTCTATTATTTCTTTTTCTCATTTGTGTCCAAGGGTGTTATTTCATTAATGTAGAAAGCTAAGGAGAAGGAAACTCCTTATACAAAGAAAAAAATGAAGAGTATTAGAGAGTTCAATGGGGCATTAAAAGATTAAATGATTTGCCCAAGGTCACACAGCTAATAATAAAGAAAGGCCTAGAATCCAGGTCTTCCAGACTTTTAGATTCTTTATTCACCAGATCAAGCTGACTCTTAATGCTGAATACTAAATAAAATTAAAGCATGATTTGAGTTTCTTAAAATCATTCATGATATGATAAAATTTTATTATTTCTGAGAAAAATTTCAAATACTAACCTTTCTGTACTCCCAAGACTGTTGGGGAGCTATCTTGAGGAGCTCTGTCAGGTTCTTGGGGAGGTACAACCATGGCAAGTGCATGCACTGGTACACGTGGAACCTAAAAAGTCAACTCAGAAAAAACTCATCTCAGTTTGGATAATATAGCACTACAAAATTATATATGTTCACAATTCATATCAGGAGTCTTCTTCATTTTAAGTTCAGTTCATTTACTTCCATAACATTCCACATTATTAAATTTTTATTTCTTTAAGATATGAACTTCAAAAGAAGAATGGTTTCTTAAAGGGTATTATATTGATTTATTTTAGAAGTGCTTTAATGAAACCAAAACTAAGAAAAGAGTTGTAAAATGGTTCATTAAGTATAATCCTTAATCCTCTATTACAGGCTTCAGATGCCACAAAGCATCCTAATTCCTTATGAAATGAAATTACCCTTTCCCCAATACCCTCACACCCCTGTGAAACTTAGCTGATTCAATTTTCAGTTAGGAACATGTCCTAAATTCATTGCTTAACTTATTCTTGGGTCAATTTCTATCCAGATAATTTAAAATTTTTCTCATTTTTGATATTTCATATTATCTTCCATTTTTTAAATAGTCCTTAATATATGTTGAAAACTATTTTAATGGTGTTTCTAGTATAATTGAGATAATTATGCTTATTAGATAACCTAACTAGATAACTAATATTTTTGAAGAAGATGTATTTAAAACAGGACACATTTCTTAGTTGTTAATGAAAAAAGCTTTTTTCCAGACACTTTGGGATTTAGATATGGTCAAATTGCTGATACAAATCAGGAAAACTGACTTCAATATGACAAACTTCCCAAACTAAGAATATATTTGATTGCCATTATCTTTGAAGTAGCACTCAGAATACAGATTTTCTCCAACATTTATATTTTCCCCCAAAGAATTTTGTCTTGGAAAAAAAAGAGGTTGAGAAACAAACAAAAAAAATTAATGCTTCAAATATTTTAAGTGCTTAGAAAGAATGAGAGTAATATCCTTTCTATTTGACCACAGACCAAGACAATGAGTCAGAAATTTTATGGTCATGTGTATTTCAACACAAGTAAAAACATAGTAGTTATGCTCAAAATAAAATTAATATTATTAAATATTTATATTCTCAATTACACTTCCTTTTATAATTTACCTGAGATTGATCCTGAGAAGGTGGGGTAAGCTGAGACATGTCTGTGGCAGGAACAGAGAGAATGTTGTTTGGATAATCAAGCAAATAAGAAACAACATTGGTATGACCACCTTTTGCAGCTTCAATAAGCATTGTTGAGCCATCCTAAGAAGAGAATTATCATTAAAATTAATTTAGTGTGTTCATAAGCCAAAATCTGAAGATCAAGAATTAATAAAGTTATCTGCCATAGATCCATCATCTCAAAATCATAGACTTTAGAAATAGGACTTCTCAATCAAGCATATAGATTAGGATTAATTTATTATTCTGAAAAAATTTATTAAGTATCTGAGTTCCTAAACCCATATTAAATGTAAAATAAAATACCTTGAGTCGATGAGTAGGGTCAGCTCCATGGGCCAGGAGTAGTTCAACAACTGCTAGATGGCCTCCTGCACATGCCAGTGACACAACTGTGTGGTCATTATTAGCTGTAGCTCTATTCACATTAGCACCTACATGAATAAAAAAACAAGAAGCAAATATGATTCAAGGAAAATCACATTTTGAAATGAAACAATAAATCATGACTGCTTAGAGAAAGAAACATTCTCAAAATTGAAAACATAAAAGACCGAGGATTTATAAAACTGAATCAGTAGAGTTCAATCCTGTGTATTAAAGTGACATTTTTGTTGAGAGTTCTCCAAATGTTTAGAAAATATTTTTTAGTTGCTACTAAAATAAAAAAGATTTAATTAAACCTCAGCAGCAAGTTACAGGAAACAGCAATAGGAATTATAGGAGCAAGAACAGAAAAAAAAAATAAAGAGATATTGTAATCCTTCACGATAAATAATTTAACTATTCTGGTGACTATAATTTTTTTTTTAACTCCAAATACTAAAAAATTACTTTTATATTCATTTAAACTGAGTTGTTGAATAGTCTGTAGAATTAAAGAGAAAATAAAGGAGAGTAAAGTAAAAAGTAAAAATATGTTAGAATCATTTAGTAAATAATATCTTTGTAGGCTCTTTAAATATTGCTTTTTTTTTTTGGACTGGAAAAAAACAGCTGTGTCTCATCTATAAGGTACCTAAAAATAAATATATGTGTTCTTATGTCTTACTTTCCTTGTACTCCACAAGCTTCTCATTACAACTTTCTAGCAAGATAACATAACCTAGATTAAAATGTTCACAGAAACATAAGAAATACTATTTTTAGTGTTTCTTTAAGTAACAGCAGAATTAAAAACAATAATCTTATGTTTCTAAATGTAAGCATGCTAATTTCAGACCTATTATATGATAGGAAGCATTATTTATTAAGGCAGTATTATTCTTACTAGAACACTAATCCCTTAGGTACATTTACATAGAATACCTATTACTATCCTTATTAAATGAATTCCACTATTAAGTAGTAAAGATTTAGAAGCTGTTAGAGAAGGAGACTATAAGCAACTTTGCCATTTTGCCTGGCTATAGCAGGAGCTGCTGACAGAGTGCTGCTTTGGCTCTTACCAGATGTCTTCTTCAATGAAGATTCACAGAGATAATTTTGCCTATCTCAAAATTCTTTGTGATAGAACAATGTAGCTTTTGTATAAATGATACTGAACCTTGCAGACGCAATTTCTTATGACTGGCATAAAATTTACATGCAAAATGAATTTAGCCATACTACTTTAGGGGAAAAAAAAAAGGCTATATATGGAAAAAAATTTCCAGGTTTTAAAAACTACCTTGATTAAGGACAATAAAGAGCAGAATTCACAACTATTATGTAGAAACAATCACTTGATGTTTTACCTTTGCTAATAAGAAACTGTACTGTACACAAATGACCAGCTCTGGCAGCTTTCATTAAAGGAGTTCTTCCACCTTCAGATTCATGCTCCTGTTATAATAAAAAGAAATACATATTTATGTCAACCATTCAAAAGTTTCTATCAGATATACAATATTCTTTCAAAATTCATAAGTAAAAATAAATGTATCAAGTATAGTCAGAGTTTTAAAAGACATCTGCCATTACGTGATTCTCTCTTATCTCTACTACCAACTCATCTTAGAAAATAGCAGGAATAGAATAAGTAACTAAGCAGATGACAAGGTTTAACATTTTATCAGAAATCAAACCTTTGTACATCAAGAAATATCTATAGAGGAATAATATTCATATTCTAACTGATGAAAAAATTTCATCCAACTAACTCCAAGCTACCTTATAATAAATAATTATTTCTCAAACTTATTAAACTATTTCCTATGAAAAGGAAGCTTAACCTTATGAGGCAATAAAAAGGTTTGAATTTTTCAAAAGCCTACATAGTCTTTACCAATCAATCCCAAGAGAAAAATATGCAGATTATGAAGAGATGGAGAAGACAAAGAATATTAAGTCCACAATATTGTAGCTTTTTAAAAGAAGTATTTGAGTAGCTAAAAGGTAAAGCAGTATAGCAACAGAAAGAAATGACTTAATTTTGCCAGTACCTGTCACAAATGAAAAAAATGCCCCCCCAATCTTGGTTTCCAACATTAAATTTCATTGAAAATGAGCTTGCTCTAACTATATTGTAATTAATGATGAGGAATGTCACCTAAAAGAAGTGCAAATGTCTTTGTCAAACTCTTCTTCCACACATACACAGATAATGACATCTGGAATCTAGGTGATTTCCATGAAAAGTTGATCAGTCCCCGTGTCTTCCTACTCTTTAGTTTATTTAGAATTCACAAAGACAAATGTTCTTCTGAACTTGAACTAAACTTTCTGCCTCAGAAATCAAAACTTTTAGATAGTAGAATATTCCAATAAAGATGACTAGCAGTGTTTCTTAGATGGTAACCACATTTCAGTTTTGAGATAAATTGAGCTAGGTCAAAAAACCAAAACATCGAAGTGATCAAACATCTACTTCATCTCTTATTTTGTACTTTATATAGGTACTTAACATCTTTTGGCTTTCAGGAAAGTTAAAGAGTTTTTCATTTTGTCTTATTTAATGGATTTTGAATTAAAAGAACTCTATGGCAATAAAGGATTTCTATCTAAGCTGGTAGTTAGCAAGCAAAGACTGGAAACTAAATGCAAGATGTGAACATTGAAACATTTTAAACTGGACTTATGGGCTATACTGGCATTCTTTAAAGATATTTAATTGTGTTTCATTTCATTTATCAAAAATAAAGTTTTGATTTCATCTAGCTACTGTAGCACATTATGCACAACTTATAATCAATTTAGGAATCATTTATATTTGACTTTGGGACATGTTTTTGTTCTTCTTCTTTTTTTTTTTTTTAAAGCTTTTTATTGTTAAATGTTCTTATATTTTAACTCAAGTATATCAAATGTCCTAAAATTAATTTTGAAAAAAAAATAGTGAAGCCATATTTTGGAGATGTAACTCAAGAAAAATCTGAAGAGTTATTTTTTCCATCCTGATCCTTGACACATGGAAATCTACTCTTTTTAAAATAATAGTATTTTTTCTCAACTATAAAAAAGCATCATTGCTAAACCTACCTTTATTTCAATGACTTGGTTTTCATTTTCTACAGGATAAGGGTTTAAGTGTGTGAGCATGATCAGTAAAACAAAAAATCAAACAATGTAGTCAAATGTAAAAGAGGGTTGTCAGAATGTACAATAGGTGACACTGAATTAATACATAATCCCCCAGGGGGGACCCAAACCTAGAAGGCTGAGATTACAAGTATGCAGTAACTAGTTATGGCATATATAAAATGGTACAGAAAGACTTGAAGTCAGGAAGACCTAAATTCAAATTACTAGATGTATAACTCTAGACAAGCCACTTAATTTCTGCCTAATCCACTGTAGCAGAAAATGGCAAACCACTCTAGTTATACTTGTCAAGAAAACCACAGGGATAGTATGGTTCATGGAGCCATGAAGAGTTGGATGTTACTGAGTGACTGAACAAAAACAGTAAAACTTAAAAGATAAAGTGACAAATCCCAAGATAATCATTTATCAGTAGTAAACAATGGTTACCCTTCAACTAAACATTTCTTTCCTCAAATTCCTAGAGGAACAATTATGGTTACATTGAGAAGTTTTGGTTAAGGAGAACAACAATCAACTGTGAATGAATGAGTTATTCTCAGCAACATAATGATCCAAGATAATTCCAAAGGCCTCTTGATGAAAAATGTTCTCCATCTCCAAAGAAAGAATGAAAATCTGAATACAGATTGAAGCATATTATTTTTTATTTTCCGTATTTTTGCAAGATTCTCCCCCTCTCCCCAGTTTGGGTCTGTCTGCTTTTACAGTATGATTAATGTGATAATATGTATTGTATGACTGAATATGAAAAACTCATGTCAAACTCTTGCTCTCAAGGAGGAGTGAGGTGATGAAGGAAGAGAGAAAATTTGGAATTTAAAAGTTTTAAAAAACGAATGTTAAAAAAAATTGTCTTTACATGTGACTTGGGGAAAAAACGAAAACTCAGGTAAACAAAGATGCCATTTTGTCTACAATGTAGAAACAAGTCTATTATAGCTTTAAAATTCAGGCTGCAAATTGTATAAGATATAGCATTTTCCAAAAGTTTCATAGTATTTGATGCAGGAAGATTCTAAATGTCTAACAGATTCATTTGCAAAAGACATTTGTTTGAATACTGGTTCACTGGCTAATGAATTATTTTCTCCTAATATAATTTTGATTACATAAAATTTTTAAAAAATTATACAAACAAAACAAAGGTGGCAAAAATGAGAAGAAAAGCAGAAAATCAGGGAATGTTCTTGTATCTCTGAAAGTCTCATTTCTCAAATATATACAGAACTGAGTCAAATTTCTGAGAAAAAGAACCATTCTTTAAATGCTAAATGATCAAGGGATATGAACAGGTAGTTTTAAGAGGAAGAAATTTAAGCTATTGTCATATGAAAATAATGTTCTAAATCACTAATAATTAGAGAAATGCAAAGGAAAACAATTCTGAGATACTATTTTGTAACCTTCAGACTAGAATATTACAGAAAAGGAAACTGACACATGCTGGAGGGGATGTAGGAAAAGAAGTATACTAATATACTGTTGGTAGAACTATGAATCAGTCCAACATTCTTGAGAACAATTTGGAACTATGCCCCTGAATACAAACTATGAATATCCAGCAATACCACTATTAGCTCTATATCCCAAAGATATATATATATATATACGTGTGTGTATGTATGTATACAATCATACATATAGATAGACATGCAATTTTTTTTAAAAAGAATGTATAAAGATATTTATAATAAATCTCTTGTGCTAACAAAGAATTGGAAACTGACAGCATGCCCGTCAACTGGAAAATAGATTAATAACATAATATATGAATATAATAGAATACTATTGTGCTATAAAAATGATGAAGGGGGTTATTTCAGAAAAACTTGGTAAGACTTACATGAACTAATGAAGACTTATATGTACTGATGCAAAGTGAAATGAGCACAGCCAGAAGTACAATTTATACAGCAACATTGTAATGTTACTAATTACTATGTTACTAATCAACTGTCAAGGACATAACACTGATCAATGTAACCACAAATTGAAAAGAATACATGATAAAAAAAAAAATCCTATCTATCCCCCAATAACAGAACAGACTCAGAATGCAGTTTGAAGCATATTTTTTCTTTTTTTTGCATGAACATGACAAATGCAGAAATATGTCTTCAATTACTGTATTTCTTGCTTTCTCAATGGGTGGAGGAAGTATGAAGACATAGAGAATTTGAAGCAGAAAATAAAATGGAATTTAAAAATGTTTCCTAAATGAACTATTTTAGGAAATAAATTACTTTGACTCTTTGTTCCCTCGTTAGGGGTTTGCTCATTCAAATTTTGCATTAATATTTATAACAAAAAACCCCAATCCTTGATATGACTAAAAGACATCAAAACTAATAAGAGTAAATTTAAATTACTTTGCATATAATGAATGGGCAGCTAATAAAAATTTGCTGACATTAACAATGTAAATAATCTATATTATTTTTCATGTTATAAACCTAAAAGTAGACCGACTACCAACAGGTTTGATAGTACTTAAAAGAAACAATTAGAGATTACAAACTTCAGTATGATTATTTAAGTAGTTCTTAAGGAATCTAAATAAGCTTTTATGAAAACCATTCTACCAAAGTTAAGAAATCCCTGTTTGATTTGCTAAGACAAAGCACACAATTTAAAAAAACATTCTGTTTTTTCTTAAAACAATACTTGAGTATATAAAGAAGCTGAAATTATATTATAGTGATTATATTTAGTATTTGGCTTCTACAAATCACAAACTGAAGGCACAAACAGAAAAGTTATATATTGGTTCATTATTTAGTCAGAAGAACGTATAGAACAGAACATAGTTCAAAGAAATAAAATGAAGTTCATTTTATGTCATTATTGAAGCCAATTCTCTTTTGTTATTTCTTTGAACTATATTCCAAAATATTTGAATTTGTAATTATTGTTTCTAGCAGATAAACCCCAGAAGACTACGGAGCCAAAGGACATCAAACAGAATTAATAAATTTAGAAGTTATTAGAAGGCCACAATTTGGGGGCACTTAGACGGCTTAGTGGATAGAGCACCAGTTCTGAAGTCAGGAGGGCTCTGAGTTCAAAGTGGCATCAGATACTTAACACTTAACATTTATTGGGTCACATAGACCCTGGGCAAGTCACTTAACCCCAACTGTCTTATTAAAAGGGGACGACAATTTAAAATTATGTTAAAGTTTATATTTTAATAAAATATTCCATAGTTAAGTTTCATTCTTTTGAATGAGAAAAAATATTATTTCTATTCTATGCATATTTGATACTTAAAGGCTAAAAATCAATTTAAATTCTAAAGCATAATGATCAAATAAAAAATGGTTGGATTCTTAAGGCAAATGACATCCTCATAAAAGATAGAAATTAATTTATGGAGGAACGACTCCTTTGTAACGAAGACTACAAAAGCCACCCTGAGTTTATGGTACTGAAACAAATCTCTCAATATTAAATGTCTTGACATACAAATATTTATTTACTTAGACATTAAATTTTTCTTATTTTTTTTTTTGGGGGGGAGCTGTATTTAAAAAATGAGTCTTCTTATCCCTAAGCTAAAAGTGTAATAGCCAATCATTTCAGAAGCACTGAAGGGTTCCATTCTGACTCAGACTAACTAGGTTACCTCTCCCAAGGAAAGCTCCCATGCCGGGGATCCACCCGGGGATCCACCATTCTGATGGATTAGATACTAAAAGACATTTTTGCCTTACTGCAGCTCAGAATTTCCTAACTCAAAAAAATTCATAATGGCTTAGACACTAATTTCAAAAGGTAGCATGATGTAATATATAGAAAGCTGGCCTTGGAATGAAAGACTTGTAATCAAGTCCTGCCTCTGTATGGTACATATGATCCAGTACAAGTCATTTAACCTTTCAATGCTTCATGCAATTCTCTTTCACTACAGCAAAACACACACACACACACACACACACACACACACACACACACACACACGTAAGCAATAATTTCTATAACAGGAGAACCCCAGCCTGATGAAATCACATATCTAGACCATTCTTTCATCCTTAAAAAATGCTAAGAAAGCAAATAAATGAAATTTTAAAAGTATAATTTCATATACATTTGAACAGTTAAATTTTCACTAAACATGAAAAATTCCTTTTTTTTTTGGAAGGCTTACAGAAAAACAATGCCATAACATATAAAATCTAGATTTCTGATAATCGAACAAAGTTAATATAAGTGAAACTCACAACAAATGTTGAAACCTCCCTTGTAGAGTAACTCTCCTAAAGGGTCAGCTAAAAATAACTAAGTAAGAAAATCCTTATTCCTCAGGGAGATTCTAAGTCTACGTCCTGGAAGGAATATTAGGGACATGTCTCAGATGTCATTTTCCATTTACTGAGACTTTGTTTTCTACTTTGAAAAATTCTTCTCTGCTACCTACCCCCTGGATTCTTTAATGTCAAGGATTGTATCCAGCTATACAAAGCCAGGTTATCTAAAAATATCTATTCCTTATGTAGGAGCTTACAAGCATCAAAGGCCACCCTCACCTGATGCTTGGCCGTCTCTATGCCCTCCAAAATAGTCTTCTTTAAGTCCTCCTGCTTGTCCTGCGGAAGGAAAAAGAAGAACTCACGGGTCTTATTCCAAAAATTAAAATCACACCTGGCCATGAAGACCTAGTGATTGGTGTTTTCAGATGCTTAGCAATAAAACTAAAATTCTTCTCTAAAAGCTTCTCATCACCAGAAACAACAATGTATGAGCAGAATATTTTTAATGGTCCAATAATACCAGCAAAGAAATTTCAACCTAAATTGCTAGATATTTCAGAAGAAATCAACAAAAAACATCAATTGATACCTTTGTCTCCTAATACAACTAAAGCTATGGAAGCAGAGTCAATACCTTAGATCTGGTTGAGTACAGGCTGAATAATACAAATAGAATTTGAGGAGAAGGTCTTGGGGGAGGGGGATATTGGGGCATAAAGAAAATATAGTGATAAGAGACAGGTTTTAAAGGAACACGACTATGTTTCACGCTGCAGTGTCATTATTCTAGCATTCCAAACTAAAACAAGAGCCACTTTCAAAAGTAAGTTAGCTCAAACCTACAACTTCTAATGTATTAGATACCAAAAAGAATTCAACCTTTCAGATTTCCTTTTTACTTAAAAAACTCTATTTTTAACATAAAACACATGATAAAACACAGTATCAGTACAGCCAAAGTACCATCTGGTCTTACTATTTCCCATAACACAACCAGTAAAATAAGTTTAAGGAAAAAAAAAATCAAAAGTCCCAGTGAATTCATAATCCATGATTAACTTAAATGTTCAAGAGACACTACTCAGTTATAAAGGTCTATTAAACTTATTTGAAAGACCAAAGTTTCATCACTGATGTAATATGTATATTATTAAGTTCCACAAAAGTAATAAATTTTAAATTATAAGCTCTTGAGATTATAATCAGCACCATTGGATAGCCAAAATAGTAAAAAGAACACCTTTACTTCAATGTAAAAAGATCTGAGGGAATTTTATGAAAACAAAGTGAGTTAAGAAAATAATTAAAGCTTTTTTGGTAAACTTTATAAGAGAAAAAAACAGTGATTTTAAAGTGTATGTCGTATATACATACATGTTTATATACACATACACACAATTCTCTAATTCATAGGTTTCCAGATCTCTACTTTCTTCCAGATCTGAATAATGCTAGAGGCAAAAGTGTAATAACAAGAAATAAGGAGTAATATTCGCATAGTCTTACATTCTCTTTTCTACTGCCATCCATTCTCAAGGTGGCAAGTTTCTAGGGGATCTAAGTTTCACTGACAATTGTTACTTAATTGCAAATCCAAACCTGTAGGAACAACTTCCTGAAGAGGCAAAAATAAACAAATTTAAAAGAGGAAGAACTGGGAATTATATAGGAAGAAATGTATAGGTTCTAGAATATACCAATTAGTTCCTCACTCCATATAATCCCATGAAATAAACTTATCTGCAGAAAGAGATGGCTAATATTTGTTGATGCTAAGATTGATTTGAATGAATATTCCATAAAGGCAGGAGAAAAACAGTAAGTTAAAATGGAAGAGGCCTTATGATGGAGATGTTACACCTTCTAGACCTATTTTATTAGTATCTAAATTTTTGGATCACTTGAAGAATTAAACAGTGACATTAAAATAAGGTATGACTAAAGAAATAGTTGTTTAAAAGCATAATGCTGATAGTTTTTTGATTAGTTCCTGCACATATATAATACATTCAGTTAAAAGCAATCTTAGCTTCAAGACCTTCCAGACAGATGACTCAGACTGGTCAGTCAGTCAATTCAGTCAATCTATCCACCTGTTCTAATAACCAACCTACCTTTCTCCATTTTGTTCATAAGAATATCTTAAGAAAACTTCTTGAATGCTTACAAATTATAATATATTGTTTCTATAGCACTTCTCTAAAACACTCCAGTAAGTCAGTCAAATGATTTCTGGCGTAAATGTAAAACTAACACAGAAAGCTGATAACTGAATCAAGACATATCTTTTTTTCACAAACTAGATGGGAAACAGAAGTATATCCCCTATGAGAACATTGCAGTGATTCCACTCAAGAATATAATTATATAAAAGAATGACTAATGTTCAAAGCCCAGACTTAGTATAAAAATTAAGATCTTTGAGAAAATCATTCTTAGTACCTTTCCAGAGACTAATAAGTCCCAAAAGAATCCATTATTTTATTTTTTTATTTTATTTTATTTTATTTTTTTTTAATTTTAATTTTATTTTATTTAATAATAACTTTGTATTGACAGAATCCATGCCAGGGTAATTTTTTACAACATTATCCCTTGCACTCGCTTATGTTTCATTTTTTCCCCTCCCTCCACCTCCCCCCAAGATGGCAAGCAGTCCTATATATGTTAAATATGTTGCAGTATATCCTAGATACAATACATATTTGCAGAACCGAACAGTTCTCCTGTTGCACAGGGAGAACTGGAAGGAATCCATTATTTTAAAATGCCTGAGTTTCAAAGTAATAAATCTGAATTAATCAAAATTTTCACAAAAAATATACCTTGAAAACAAAGGATGATGAAAATTAGAGATTTTTCAAATTAAGTTTAAAAAGGAAATAATTTAGTCAAGCAGATTAAATAACAAACTTACAGGAAAACCAAGCATGTACAAAATACTTCTTACAATCATAGAACCAAATTTAAGTAACCCTCTCAAAGACACTCTTTTCATTATTTCTTCTAGAGGATCTGGAATTGATAATTTCTTTGACATATATTCTCTTACATAGGTTCACAGCATCTATTTTCTTGTGCTATTTTATATTTGGTTGATAAGTCACACATTGTCTACCTGTATTAGTGATTGGGATTTTATCTACACATTCCCCAGTTTCCCAAATATAAATATAAAAAAAGAAACCTGGTCCTAACAAAAGTAAAGATGCTGTCAGGAAAAGGAGGGAAAAAATCCTTATAATTTTTATGGCATGTGCCATGTTTCAAATTATAATGTAAAATATCAGGGACAGGTATTTGGATGATAGAAAAGAACCAATCATATAATGCTAATGGATATTAGAAAAGCAACTGAAGAAGAATCTTCAGCTTAAGGATATTAATCTTAAATTACTCCCTCTAGGGGAGGAGGGGAAGTGAGAAGGGAGAAAAATATGGAACACAAGGTTTTGCAAGGGTGAATTTTGTTGAAAACTATTTTTGCATGTGTTTTGAAAAATAAAAAATCTATTACAAAAAAATAAAATAAAGTCCCCTAAAAAAAAAAAAAAAGGCTATTAATCTTAAGAAAAGCTTTTTTTAAGCTCTAAAAGTAGATGATTACAACAATACTATATGAGGATCAATTCTGATGGAAGTGGCTTCTTCCACAATGAGAGGATCCAATTGAATTCCAATTGATCGGTGATGAACAGAACCAGTTACATCCAGTGAAAGAACACTGGGAAATGAGTATGGACAATAACATAGCATTTGCACTCTTTCTGTTGTTTGCTTACATTTTTGTTTTTCTTCCCAGGTTACTTTTACCTTTCTAAATCTGATTTTTCTTGTCAACAAGAGAACCGTATAAATATGTATACATATATTATATTTAAAATATACTTTAACACGTTTAACATGTATGAGACTGCCAGCCATCTAGGGGAGTGGGTGGAGGGAAGGAAGAGAAAAGGTGGATCAGAAGTGTTTGCAAGAGTCAATGTTGAAAAATTACCCATGCATATGTCCTGTCAATAAAAAGCTATTAAAAAAAAAAAAAAAAAAAAAAAACAACCTTGATGATCTTAAAGTCTTCAGCAATTGCAAATAGCATTTTTCAAATACTGACTTTTTTTCCATTAGAGTATAATTTAGTATCATTATAATAGATGCCATTATAATAGACGTAACACAATAAAAGATACTTATTATTCTGTTCTGACAGGCTTTTTTTTCTTTTACTAATCATTAAACTTACTATTACTTTTAAAAAACACAATCTATACGACAGACCAATTACCAGTATTTTGAACTATGTCAAAAGTTTCAGATTTGTCTACTTGAAATTTAAAAAAATTAAATAAATTCTGGTAAACAGCTATTTTAAGTTTAAGACAATCATCATGTCTTACTAGAATGGATGAGAAAACTGCCAATTTCCTTTTTAAAAGCCAACTCTAAATTATGTGTACTGGATCATCTAGAATTAAATACCATAAAATGTCTCAATTTTATCTTAGTAGGCAATTTAATAAGCCCAATTTATTTATGCAAATTAGAAATAATATCAACAAAGCAAATCATAGTTGGATAAGTGTAGAGGGTTGAAACTCTGAAAAGGTATACTTGAGTCCGAGACAGCAGAACACTTAAGGCTAATTACCTATTCGATATGAGATAATGGATATTTAGATAGAGATATTTATGAGATGGTGATGTGATGGCTCTCCTCACCATTGGTGCTTGCTGAATGAGTGGTGGTGAGGTAATTATAGGCAAGGATTGGAGGGCTGAGGGAGAGAGGTCAGTGTCACTTGGCTAAAGGAAGAAGAGAGAGACTTCAAGCTCTGGACTCCAGAGTCCAGAATTGATCTCTGGCAAGCCTCGTGGCAGCTTGCCTGCCTCCTTCACTTCTCTTCTTCTAAAGCAAGAACTGGGACTGATCCTGAGGCCCTCCAGAGAGCTATCCTAGATATTATATATTGGCGCCAATGTGGATAAGGACCTGCACAAAGCTTGATCATAATTACAGTGAAGAAGTCCTTATGACCAAGAAACAGGGTGAGTATTAAAATAGACAAGCAGGAAACTTTGTTGAGGACTAAACTAGTAACTTTCCTTTTCTAGCTGAAATGGGGCAGATACTAGGAAAAGAGCCTTCCCCCCACCCCCTACCACCACCCCATCCCAATCCCCTCATCCCCATCCCGAGGGAGGTGTATAGAAAGCATACTTAGGTTAATAAAGAGGCGAGGTTTGCTTGTAATTTGGGAGCAGATTGGTGGACTCTTAGAAACATTAGAATGCATGTCTCCTTGGTTTTCCAAGGAAGATGAAATAGAGTTAGATAAATGGAAACTAGAAGGAGAGCAACTAATTTAATATTACAATGATAATGGTCCTGATTCAATTTCTAAGGAAACATTCTATATATACAACATAATACAATTGCCCTTAAAGAATCCCACAAGTTCTAAAAAAAAAAGAAAAGTTTTAAGGAGAACAGCCAGACAAGGAAGCATGAGGAGAAAGAGGAAGAGAAGGGGAAAGATACTGAGAAAATAGCCAAAAGGCATGGGGACTTAAGTGAATTTAAGGATGAAGCGAGTCTCACTCTCATAGCCCAGGTTCATCCCCAGCTTCACCTCCACCTACACCCAAGTAGACTTTTGACCCTACCCCATCAATTTCACCTTCCTGAGTGGAGGGAGGAGGAGGGGGAGAGGAGGAGTGGAAAGGGCAGTAATACCACCAACATCTCACCCCCCCCAGCACCCCCTCTATGACTCAATTTGCAAAAGGCACTACTTAAAGCAAAAGAGGAAGGGCAGAAGATTTGACAATAGAAACTTATCCTGTTATTAAAGAGCTTAACTCCTCTTCAGGTTAAGAAAAAAGAAGATACATTCCTTTTAATCTAGAAATTATCAAAGATCTGAAAAATGTTTGCACTCTTTATGGTCTACATCATCTTATGTTAAGATGGTATTAGAGAATTTGGCTTATGAAATTTTAACTCCTAGTAACTAGAAATCTATATAGCAAGGGCATGCTTAGAACCTGGACAAAACTTGATGTGGTTTTCTGAGTATAGTGAACTCTGTAGGCTACAAGCCCAACGAAAGAGGCAACCTGGAGTTAATATACCAATCACCAGAGACCAACTAATAGGTACAGGTCGTTATGCAGACACTTTAGCACAGATTAATTACCCTATATAGCAGCATATGAGCAAATAGCTGCTGTGGCAATCAAAGCATGGGGCACCCTCCCAGGAAGATAAGATAGAGGGGAAGCCTTCACGAAAATAGAGCAAGGTTCAAATGAACCCTTTGCTGATTTTGTGGGATGTCTACAGACATCTCTCATAAGAACTATTGGTGAAAATACAGCAACAGAAATTATGATAAGACAACTTGCTAAAGAAAATACTAATGAGGTATGTAGAAGAATTATACCAGGACTATCCAAGGATCTACTTTAGAGGACATCATAAGATGCTGTGCCACAATGGCCACAAATACCTTTTATAGCCAGGCTATGATGTACACTTCCCAAGATCCGAACATGGGAAGACAGGGTACCTTTTAGCAAGGGACTTCCAGAGAGACTTGTCAATGCTTTCAATGTGATAAAGTAGGGCACCTGAAAGCTCAATGTTGGCATAGAGACAGAGTGAGAAATCAGGGTGGGAGAACAAGACTCCATACCCCATGTCTAAAATGCAACAGAGGCTTCCATTGGGCATCATAATGTAGACCAATTCAGGGAAATAGGATGAGGGCCCAGCCCCAGTGCCCAAAGCAAAAAACACTTGGGACATGATGGCAGCCGAGGTTACACTCAGAGAGTTTCTAGAAGTCAGTACTCAGACATGACCAATCAGCAAGAAGCAACCTGATGGGAGAAAGGGATTACAATTGGGGAAAATAGAGTTGTATGCAGCTGGGACTACTGAGATACAACCTGAAGAGGTGGTCTGTTCCTCTCCAAACATATGGATCCCTTGCCTCCAGGCACAGTAGGCTTGACTATTTTACCTCCTGAGAGTACTTACAGTGTCCAGATGTACACTGATGTGGGAAACTAGGGAATGTGTAGATAAAATTCCAATCACTAATACAGGTAGACAATGTGTGACTTATCCACCAGGGGAAGTAGTAGCATCAGATTTACTGACACAGACTCCTAATAGGCAACCTGGTGATATTTGCCCAGATTTTGACTCCCAACAACAGAATCCAGGAATATGCTGGACTGCAGCTGTTATAGCTGACCAACCTATGCTCACTATCTATGTAAATAACGTACCATTGGAAGGATTGGTAGACACAGGTGCAGATCATACAGTCATTAAAGGTGCCAGCTGGCCCAGTCACTAGCCAAAGATTAAGGCAGGCACCTACATGTCTGGCATAGGAGGATCAATAGCAGCTGAAGTTAGTGCTACTCCTTTGAGATGGACATCTGAAGGTGAAACAGGAGTTTTTTTTTTACTCCTTTTGTAATTGAAAAGATTCCCATTAATCTGTGGGGAAGAGACATCTTACAACAATTAGGATTACAAATGAGTACTTTGGTTTTTTTAGGCAGGGCTGCTGTTGAATGCCTGCCTGCATTCTCACCTGTTCCCATTCAATGGAAAACTGATACATCACTGTGGGGAGAACAGTGGCCCTTGTTAGTGAAAAAAATTCTGGCCTTATTAGATATTGTATAGGAGCAACTTGACCAAAGACACTTACAACTTTCTCTAAGTCCTTGGAATTCTCCTGTATTTGTTGTTTAAAAAAAAAAAAAAAAAAGAAATCTGGAAAATGGAGGATGTTGACTTAAGAAAAGTAAATGAACAGATAGAAACTATGGGAACTCTTCAGCCTGGACTTCCATCTCCTACTCAATTGCCTAGAAAATGGCCCCTTTGGGTTATAGACATTAAGGATTGTTTCTATTCTATTCCTCTGAATAAGGAGAATATGAAAAGATTTGCCTTTTCAGTGCCCAGAGTTAACTTAGCTGAGCCTTATAAAAGATATGGACAGTTTTGCCACAGGGAATGAAAAATAGCCTTACTATGTGCCAAATGTATGTTGTTGTTGCTCTTATTCCAGTAAGAAAAGCATTTCCAAAAGTAATGCGAATACTTTATATGGATGATATATTGGGATATGCATTTGAGGAACAAATGTTAGAAGCATGTCTACAAAAGACCATAGAAACACTAAGGAACTACCAATCACATATAGCTCCAGAAAAAATTAAAAGACATGCTCCTTTTCAATATTTAGGATATGAAGTATATCCTAAGGTGCTTATAGTACAAAAACTTTCCTTAAGAACAGAGAAGCGAAACACCTTAAATGACTTTCAGAAATTGATAGGAGATATCCAATGGATACGTCCAGTGTTAAGCTTGATTACCTATCAACTGCAAACATTATATGACATTTTAAGGAAAGAGAGTGCTTTAAACTCACCACACCAGCTTACAAAAGAAGCTCAAGAAGCTTTGAGAGAAGTTGAACTGGCTTTATCCAATGTGGTTGAAAGAGTTACTCAAAAACCCTTGGAAATATCAGTTTTTGCCACAAAAGAGGCACCCCCAGCAGTCCATCAAGGAGACAGTGTGATCAAGTGGGTGAACCTCCCAGCATAATCAGAACAAAGTCTTACTCCTTACCCAGTGCTTCTGGCTGGAATTTTATTAAAGGCCTTAAGTGAGTAGTACAATTATCTGGGATAAGACCTGACAAGATATACACCCTTTATACCAATGCACAAATTAATGTTATGCTGTGAAACCATCCCAGAGTAGCAAATTTTATTGGCCATAGTTCCAAATTTTACACACAGGTCTCCATTAAAGATAATGCGACTATTAAATAATTGGTGATGAATTCTTGAAGAAAAGGCTTCTAAGATTTCTCTTAGAGGGCGAACTATCTTTACAGATGCATCCAAAAATAACCTTTGTGCTGTATACGCTTGTGACTTAACTATAAAGAGTAGTCAGAACTCCTTTTCAGTCCACTCAGCAGAATGAATTGCATGCAACCATTTTAGCTTTACTTATTATCCAGGAAATGTAAATATAATATCTGATTTGACCTATTCAGAAGGTATGGTACAAAGAATTGCCACAGCCCAAATAAAATTTGCAGCTTCTAATATATATCAGCTCTTTAAGGAACTTCAAGAGCAAGTGAGAAAGCATCCAGATAAGATTTATATCTTGCATGTCCACTCCCATAGTGGACTACCAGGTCCTATTTTTGATGGTAATTCAAAGGCAGATAGCCTAACCATGTTAGCCAAAACTCCTTTATTTCAGGCAGCCCAAGAATCTCATTCTAAATATCATCAGACTGCTTGAGCTTTACATTTGCAATTTGGGATGACAAAAGAGGAAGCTAGGAGCATAGTAAAAACCTGTACAAGTTTGCCTTCCTTTCCACACTTCTATGTTCCCTTTCAGGGAAGAACTCTTGTAGTTTGAGACCCATTGAAATTTAGCAAATAGATATGACCGATTATAAATCTTTTGGTCATTTGTCTTTTATCCATGTTGTAGTAGATACCTTTTCAGGATTTACTTTTGCAATACTGCAGCAAAAGAGATGGCCCAAGTGTTCACTGAATTCCTTATAAAAGTTTTTGCAATTATAGGTGTCCCACAAGCAATAAAAACAGATAATGGACCTGCTATATATACTTCTAAACATTTTGCAAACTTTTGTGCACAGTTTCAGATTTTACATACCACTGACACATTTTTTAATCCTCAAGGAAAGGCAATAGAGAGGAGAAACAGAGACATCAAGACACTCCTCCAAAAACAAAAGAAAGGGGCAGCCACAGGTAACCCTAGAGAACTTCTAAATTTAGCTCGTTATACTATTAACTTCTTGATTTTTTTGACAAAGATGCACTGGCTCTGGCAGACAGGTTTTATAACCCACTGGAAGGGCAGTGTCCAGTGTGAGCAGCTCCACTATCTTTAGATAATCACCAGGTGATGTGGAGAGATCCAGAAAGTGGTGAATGGAAGAGACTAGATAGGTTAATTGTTTGGGGGAGAAGGTTTGCTTGTATCTCTACAGATAGAGAAGAAATCAGATTGGGTGCCAACAAGCTTTATTAGCCTTATCCATCGGAGAGAGATGGAGCAGACCCTTGAAACGAAGGAGAAGACCCAAGAAACATTGGGTGGTTCTATCACTGATAGTGCCCACCACTGAAAGAGCATGACAGTTTTGGCAATTGACTCATGGACATTAAAAATTGTTCATGAGACTAATGCAGGACTTCAAGAATCACTGGACTCCCTTGAGACATCATAATATTGTTGTAGGACTTGAAAACCCTCAGGAATCATTGGAGTCCCCAAGACATGATAAGAATATTGCAGGACTTCAAAAACTTGCAGGGATCATTGGTTTCCCTGACACATAAAGTAATGAACAATAGATTGGTTTTAGACCATCTCTTGGGCTGCTGAAGGAGGTGTAGGTGTGATTGTTATTTACATACCCTCTTTCTAGGACTTCTGGAAATCTTTTACAATACCATGTTGATTAATATTGTTTGTTATATCATTACTTGCATGTACAATGCATGTTTGTTACATGACACTGAGCCTGCACTGGCTGTGGGGAGAGTCATCACTACTAACCTGTGCTGTATTGCTATGTCCTTGTGTAATACCTCTCATATGCTGATAGATTTATGTATATTTGTTTCTAGTAAAACCCTTCAGCCCAGAAACCCGCTAACAATATCTAGTTTGACTCCCCACTTCACTTTGATGTTTTTCATCTCTCTTCCTGAGAAGACAGGGAGAATGTGATCCTCTCCTCTTTAGTGTTTTCACCTCCCTTCCTGAGAAGTTGAGGGGGAGGGGTGATCACCTCCTTTTTAGGGTTCTCACCTCCCTGACAAGTCAGGGTGGGCATGACCACCTGTGTTCTAAAACAAAAGAAAGCGAGAGATGTAGAGGGCTGAAACTCTGAAAAGGTTCTTGAATCTGAGACAGCAGAGCACTCAAGGCTAATTACCTATTTGATATGAGATAATGGTTTTATATACATATAGTAAGATGAGATGGTAATGTGATGGCTTCCCTCACCCTTGGTGCTTGCTCAATGTGTGGTGGTGAGATAATCATAGGGAAGATTTTGAGGCCTTCGATCACTTGGCTGAAGGACAAGGAGGAGAGACACTTTAGGCTCTGGACTCCAGAATCCAGAATTAACCTTCAGCAAACCTCATGATAGCTTGCCTGTCTCCTTCACTTCTCCTAAAGACCAAGGACTTTTACCGATCTTGACTCTGATTGATCCTGAGGCCCTCCAGAGAGCTAGCCCAGATATTTTAGATAAGGAATCATTTCTGTTTTACTTTAAAAATGTAATAAAAATGTCAAAATACCCAATAATCCATCATTTTGTTTATTCACTGTTCAACCAACAAAAAGTATATCCCATCTGCAACTTATATGATGGTCTTTAAGATCTGATGTGGCCAAATAAACTCCTTACTCTGTTGTTAAACTTGTGATGACCATCTTTGAACTTAACTAAGCTGATCTTCCAACAGTAAATATTTAACTGATTACTGAGCCAGTACTCAAAGCCAATTAGATAGGACCTGCTAGCTTTTGTATTCTACAGGCATCACCTTTGAGTATCCTAGAGTTACCTTCATAGCAAAATCTGAGTAAGACTTTAGGAAAATTCATAATATACGCAACATCTGAAATTCATGTAAATTTCATGTAAAGCTTGGCTTATTATCTAAATGTTTTAGATGTTAACAGGACACTCCTCTTAGAAATAAAAAAAAATTAACACAAAGGAAAACAATTCTGCAATCCAGAGCTTTCCTAATACTTCCCCAAGAGACTGCCTCCAAAAAAGAGCATCAATGGCTCATCTGATTTATACAGGTTTGTCATAAGAAATTCTTTGAAAATTAAGTCCAGGAATTTCAGTAATCATTTCTACGGAAAAATATCAACACCATAGTGTATTGAAGAAAAAGCATGCCAATGAGAAGATTCAGACAAATTCCAATAGACTTGTGAGGGAGACAGCTATCTGAAGTCAGAGAGAGGACTATGGGGATTGAACATGGATCACAACATATTATTTTCACCTTTTTTTTTGCTGCTTGCTTTCCCCCCTCTCCCTCTAATCTGATTTTTCTTGTGCAGCATGTTTAATGTGAAAATATGTACAGAAGAACTGCACAAGTTCAATATATAGTGAATTGCTTGCTGTCTAGGGGAGGAAAGAAGAGAAGGAAGGAAGAAAAGTTTGGAACATAAGTGTTTGCAAAGGTGAATGTTGAAAATTATCTTTGCAGGTAATTTTGAAAAGAAAAAGCATATCAAAAGTTATATTCTAAAATCTGATCCATTTTCTAAAATAAAGAAGGCTATAAAATCTACTACCACAAATTTGTATCTATGTCATTGGATTGCCAGAATAAAAATTTAATTTTAACCTTATGAATACTATGAACTATATTTTAACAAATTAAGGGATGAAGGAGACAATATCATGTATAACTAAAGAGAATAGTAATATTTAATTAGCATAGATTCTATTAATATTCTTGAAGGTGAGCTGGGGATACTTTTCACTGACAAAAGAAATGATCCAAGATTTTTAAATAACCTATTTAAGAGAAAAATAATTTTAAGACAATAAATTATTTTTAGTAAGTTAGAACCAGAGTCCAGTATTCTGAGAACCAAACCAAAAGATATTTGTGGGAGGATAGGTAGTTGCCTTCCATTTCATCAACCTCAAAAGGCTAGGACTACATACTAAACAAATCTTGTTTATAAATTGTTACAAATCTCTCTCTTAAAATGTATCTAAGCTTTTCTTAAATACAAGGGTGCTCAAAAAATTTTTTTAACAAAACAGGAATGCATCACACGTGACTTTCTCATACTGTCACATAATCTCCATTAATTTTTTTTCATTACAAAGTCATATCAAAACTGTCATGATAGCATTAAAACTTTATTTTCAATTTGATCTGATCTTCTCATCTAAGGGACTGCGCAAAAGTAATCCTTTCAAACACATATAAAGTCAGAAATGGAGATTTTTATAAATTTTGAAAACTCAACTAGAATGATTATAGCAGAAGATGGTGATTATTTTAAATATTAATAATATCAATATTTTAAAAATTTAATCTTTCAAGTATTGCAACATTTATATTTCTGAAGTCATTAAAAGCTTAACTATTTTAAGACTTGGGACATCTTACATAAATATATTTTCAAGTTAAACAACTTTGACTACATGAAGAACAACTAATTATAAATATTCTGATTTATCCAAAATTCTAAATATTTTAAAAATATTATTCTTTTATTTATTCATTAGTCATTGGAATACAAAGTCAAAATTATAACTTCATTGAAGTTAATATGTACACATTAAAATAGAATTTCAAAAATGTAAGGAAAACTAAGATCCAACCCCACCTTCAATTTTACAGATGAAGTACCCTCAAAAGAATAAAATGACTTGCCCAGAGTCACATACTGAATTAAAAGCTAATAAAAATCAAGCCTCCAAAGCACATTGTCCTATACTACATTTCGTCTTTAGAAAAATAATATGTTTTTCACTAACTCAGAGTTATCCATAAATTAATCAAATTTGTAAGCAATGCCACACTTTAAAATTCCTCTTTGTTGAGATTTTTTAAAAATAAAAGGCTTAGAACATACATGAAAGAGATAATACTCTTCCATATAAGAGAGGTAAGGCTTGAGTTATTCTGGAGAAAAATTTAGAGGGCAAGAGCTAAACTTTTATTAGCAGTATCTATAATCTTTTGACCTTTTTCCAAATTCTTTTGCATCAAATGATAATTATTTCTGCTCCCATATTCCTGAATGAACTATAGAAGTAATCATCTCAAACAGGGAGATGTTAGGAAGGTGATAAAGTAATCTGACTTCCATAACAAATCTTTTTTTATACCATCATCAAGAATGTTATGGAATATTATTTTTCTGTAAGAAATGACCAGCAGTATGATTTCAGAGAGGCCTGGAGAAACTTACATGAACTGATGCTAAGTGAAATGAGCAAAACCAAGAGATCATTATATACTTCAACAATAATAGTATATGATGATCAATTCTGATGAACATGGCTCTCTTCAAAAATGAGATGATCCAAATCAGTTCCAAATGTTCAGTAATGAAGAGACCCAGTGAAAAAAATTATGGGAAATGAGTATGGAGTGCAACATAGCAGTTCTACTCCTTCTGTTATTGTCTTCTTGTATTTTTGTTTTCCTTCTCAGGTTATTTTTATCTTCTTTCTAAATCCTATTTTTCTTGTGCAGCAAGATAACTGTATAAATATATGTATATATACATATATCGTATTAAATATATACTTTAACATATTTAACATGTATTGGACTATCTGTCATCTAGGGAGGGAGTGGGAGGAAGGAGGAGAAAAGTTGGAACAGAAGGTTTTGCAAGGGTCAATGTTGAAAAATTACCCATGCCTATGTTTTGTAAATAAAAAGCTATAATAAAAAAAAAGAGAGAGAGAGATAAGGAAACTGAAAAAAAAAAAAATAGAACAAAGTATCACTTGCAGTTCTGTTCTGATTTAAACGAGAGTTTCCTACAGGTTTTAATTTATAAAATAAGGTCTCTATGGACATTAATGAATGCTAAGTACTTTTTAAATCCTTTAACTTTTATTGGAAACAGTTTTATTGTCAGAATCCCTTTTTTTTTTTTTTTTTTTTTGGTGGTATACTATTTTGAAAACAAATGTTACAGAATAGTAATTACTCAAGCTACCTTTGTTTTTCAGATGAATTCCTAAAAATCTAGTTGTATATAATTAATACATCAAAGATATTTTCCCCAAAGTTTCTGAGAATTCGTTATAAGAATTGAATGTCAACTCTTTATGTACACCTCAGTGGTCTTTTACATAGAAACATGGAGAACTGGAATTTGGAAGAAATACTACACAACACTTGACAAATTTAAAGGATGATCATAAAGTTTATTTTCTCAAAGTGGAATGGAATAAGTAAAAATTATTTTAATTCTAATTTGGAAGATGAAGCTATAAATAATAATAATGCTTGTTAAGAGTGGCAATGTTTTCATATTGTTTCCAGAGAGAATAAAGCAATTTAAAACTTAATTTTCTGGAATCTGAAAATAAAAGTAATCCATCATCCAAAGGTATTTGTAAGGCTATTGCTATACATATCAACTTATCTGTGGTATGCTCTGAGAGGAGCTGGAAAAGTCATGAAGGAACAACAGAAACTTAGTAATGTAAATAACTAAGGTCCTTCGTCCTTCAATAATATACACTTTGACACATCTATTTAGCACGTGCATGACAGAAAAGTTGTCTGACAACTTATGTAAACCATATAAGCCAGAATTTCAGTACTATTTCTGAAAAAGGAAAATGCAAATATATTCACTTCCATATTAAAAACATTCAAAAAGTAATTTTATCTTACTAAGTCAGCCCCTGCTTGAAGCAGCACATCTGCGACATCAGTATGCCCATTTTCACAAGCATAGGTCAGAGCTGTATCTCCTGTTGCTGTTGTGGCATGAACATTAGCCCCTAGATGACAAAGGACAAGTATTTTAACCATTTAATTCCTAAATCTGGTAAAATTAAAGAAGTACATAGTATTTACAAATTATGCTTATTTTCCTTATTAAAAAAATCATTTAAGTGATATAATAAAACAAATCTTATGTACTCTGCTACATGATGATTAAGGACAATATTCTCAAATGCTGCAAAACAGATAAGTATAAATAACTGTGAAGGATATTGATAAGAAAAATTAAGCTTAAGATAAGCAGACAAGAAGATGGCAATAGGAAAAATGGCTTAACACCACTTAAACTAAACATTCTTCTCACAGTCTAATAAATATAGTGGGAAAAGAAGTCAAATAATCCAATGAAACCGCATATATAAACAGGATCAATAGCTTCAGACAGTTTATGATCACCTGACAAAGGGAAGATATTTTAATAATGTAAACTTTCATGGTTTGAGCATTAGCTCAAAACCTGAAGCATAATCCAAAATACCAACTTTTTCCAGTTTAAATAATTTCAATTAATAATTCAAAGCAAAAACAAACCAATAAAAAAACTTGTGGCTAGACTGTACCAGTTAAAGCTATCACCAAAATTATAATAACATTTTATAAAAAGCTTATTAGATTAATAATAATTTTTATTTTCTTGATTTATAAAAATTTTATGGGCACATCTTGCTAGAATTTACAGAAGACACTTTGCGTTATTCTGATTTATCTATATCATTTCTCATAGTTCAATTAAAGTACATGTAGATAATTTCTCCCTAATATTACCCTGCTACTATAAAAACCAAAATATAATGTGCATGTGTTCAAAATATGTCTATGCTACTTCATATTATCAATCTGAAAAGTGAGGGAAATAAGTGGTTATTATTGAAAAATAGTCCATAAATTACATTTGATTTTTATGTATCTCCAGCTAAAGAGGGAGGAAAATGCACATTAATAAGCTGCTCCTATGCTATAAGTCTTAACACATAACTAGAGAATAAACAGAATTAAGAGAATCCTAAGATCATACTTATCTGTAGAATGGACTTGGTAATGGCAGTAGCTATTATTCCTGAATTGGAGATCAATAACCACAGAATAGAAAGAATATATTCAACATGAAATACTTTTTGAATATAAGTCATAAATAGCTCAGTGTTCATATAGTACTTTATGGTTAAAAAAAAACCAACAAAAAAAACTTCATAAGAAGTCTTACAATTCTTTTAAAATGTTCCATATTTAAGTTCTCCTATTGTGATAGTTCATTTGGCATGGGATAACCCTTGCTTCTCAAAAGTTCTGCCTATGGTAAACAAGCTCCAGTAGATAATAAACCAAGCTACAAAAGCTTACATCATGGGACTGGTAAGGGGCAATAGGTTCATTTTCAAAGGATTACATCAGGTAAGTTTACTATAAATTATTTGATCTCAACGACTCTCAAAGATCATCTACTTTGTTACAAAGGGGCAACAACGATACTGTATAAGGATGTATTCTGATGGAAGTGTATTTCTTTGACAGAGAGACCTAACTCCATTTCAATTGATAAATGATGGACAGAAGCAGCTACACCCAAAGAAAGAACATTGGGAAATGAATGTAAACTATTTGCATTTTTGTTTTTCTTCCCGGGTTATTTTTACCTTCTGAATCCAATTCTCCCTGTGCAACAAGAGAACTGTTCAGTTCTGCAAACATATATTGTATCTAAGATATACTGCAACATATTTAACATATATAGGAGACTGCTTGCCATCTAGGGGAGAGGGTGGAGGAAGGGAGGGGAAAAAATCGGAACAGAAGCGAGTGCAAGGGATAATGTTGTAAAAAAATTACCCTGGCATGGATTGTCAATAAAAACTTATTATTAAAAAACAAACAAACAAACAAAAAAACAAAGGGGTTATGATCTTGTTGATATAATACTAATTAATTTTTAAAATTTTCTGTGCAATCTAATGTCCTTTTTTACACGTTAAAGTGATTCACATACCTGCTGCCAGCAAATATTTAACTAATTCAAGATGTCCTTCTTGAGCAGCCTCCATTAAAGGTGTTGAGCACCCAAGTTCTATATCAGCCCCAGCCTTAATTAGGAAATCAGCTACTTCAGAAAATCCTCCACAGCAAGCTAGAGTAAGAGCAGTCTCTTGTGTTTCTTCTGTTTGTGCATTTATATTTGCTCCTAGGGTACCCATAAAGATAAATCAAATTAGTTACCAAAATTACCTAAAATGTATGTTTACAAAAAATCCAGATATTCACTTCTGCTTTCTTTACTTGTTATATTCATTTAGTTTATTACCAATGCAAATATTTTGTTTTAATATGTTGCAAATACCTTGTGTTGATGTAACACAAATTATGTGATAAATTTTAGCAATAAATGCCTACGTTCTTAAAGCTGGAAGTTAACTAAGAAATGGTCCAGTTTAACACTCTTGATGCTTCTCTCACCTTGAGGAGTGAAACAGAGGTAAATTTTCCTACCTTGTGCTAACAGGAGTGCCACCATCTCTTCATGTCCTTCTCGAGCAGCTTCCATCAGGGGAGTATAACCCTCATCATTAACTTCCTCGAGATTTGCTCCCCTTTCTATCAGTAAAGCTGCCAATTCAACATGTCCACCACAAGCTGCTAATGTTAGTGGAGATTCAAATGAATCTGCAGGCATATTCACTTGAGCACCACTATCCAAAAGCAGACGTGCTACCTCTACATGTCCATCCTGTAGGATTTTCAGAAGCAAGGGAAAACATTTTGTAGTTGTATATTAACAGTAAGGAAAGAAAAGAAATTGATAGAAAGAGAGAAGGGAGAAGAAAAGAGAGGAAAAGAGAATGTTAGATGCAAGCTATCAGTTATATATCAAGATCAAAATTCTCAACTCTATGTGTGCCAATCACATATGTGATACTCTCAATTTTTGCATTAATCCCACAATCTTTTTGTTTTGTTTATGTGACTGATTGCCCAGCTAATAAGTGTCAAGTATGAAGTCAAATTTGAACTCAGGTCCTCATGATTCCAGGGTTGATGCTCTATGTACTAGGCCACCTACCTGCCCTTATCCATAATCTCTTTAAATTATTTGGATTTATGAAACAGATAGATATATCATAAAATGCAAACAATATCAACTTGAGTATTCTTCTAAAAACAAAGAGAATAACACAGTAATAGAAGATATAGTAGCCAAGGATACCTCAAGATAATTTAGAAATCATGTTGTACATAAAAGTTTTAATCCTACCAAACCATAAACCTAGAAATTTAGTAAGATCACTCTCATTTCACAGATAGCTATTATATAATAAAGTTTTAAAAATGCCAGTAGATAAATTTTAAAAATAAACATTTGCCTCTGCTGCTCCTGCCCTCCCTTCACTCCTCCCCCACCCTAAAAACAAACAAACAAACAAACACAACCACAGCTTATTTCTATGTAGCTATTGCCACTCGGGATTATGTCACTAAGAGAAATCCTCTTGTGGATCAAAACAGTCCTATATATTTCCCTTGATGAAATAACCTGCTATCATGGGACAAATCTTACTTGTGGAGTTATTAACTCTATTTTTCAAATACATATAAAAGAAAAGTATTAATCACTTATAATTAATTACACCTTAAGTAAATCTGCTTAGATAATAGCAATTAGTGATGAAATGTTTTAACATTGATAGTCCATTTTCCACCTTCTTATAATTTCCTTTCTTTTAGATTATAATTCTTTCCTTCCTATTTTATAATAACATTTTTAAAATTCCTGTTCAAATATATTATGAACATTGTAGATGCCACGCTTTACACAATTGTGTATCCTATTATACACTTCTGCATATGTTTTATCACTCTCTAAACTGTAAAATCCATGAAGCATAGGAACCATGTTTCCATATAATTAAATTCTGTAACTTCTTTTCTTAAGTGTATAGCACAAATTTTAAATAAATATATGTAAATCAAATTCAATATTGGCCAAAATGAAGTCAACTTAGTTTAAAGACTCAGTTCAGGAAAATAGACAGCACAAGACTCAATTAAGATAATAGATTTTAACTAAGATTTCATATAAATTCTTTCTAGTCAATTAAATTTAGGATTATAAAGAAAAATAAAGATTTAAAAAATGCATTATCTACCAATTTCCCCATATCAGCAAACAAGGTTCCTGATCTCTTATGATAAATAAATGCTGACTCAAATTTATAAGAATACAAGCCATCCCCCAATTGATAAATGATAATAATAAAATCAAGAAACTAATTAAGTGATCATTTAAAAAACAAAATCATTTTCAAACAACATTTATCAAGAACTGTAGTTTCCAGCAGGAATCCAGGACCTTGGAAACCAAGCCCAAAGTCTTAAGGCAGGGGTCCTCAAACTACAGCCCACAGGCCAGATGTGGCAGCTGAGGACCTTTATCCCCCTCACCCAGGGCTATGAAGTTTCTTTATTTAAAGGCCCACAAAACTAAGTTTTTGTTGTTTTTACTATAGTCCGACTCTCCAACAGTCTGAGGGACAGTGAACTGGCCCCCTATTTAAAAAGTTTGAGGACCCCTGTTTTTAAGGTATTTTTAAAAAAATGTTTATATGATTCTAGTGTTATGAAAATATAAAAGTGAATTTTATCAAGTACTTAAATTACAGTCAATTCTTCATTATCCATTAGTTAGAAAAGTTAATTTATTAATTCCTGCCCTAACCCACAATATGCTATATTATGAACTTAAATATAATGAATTTGGGTTATTGTGTTATTGTTCTCTTCCTTGATTCATCTACATCACCTGCTTTTGTACCCACCAAGCTGAGAATGTTTTTACAATGGTTTTTACATTTTAAAAGAAAGTGTCACTGTATTTTAAATGTAAAAATCATTCTTAATGAACAAAAATAAGTGAGCAGACTAGAGTTAACTTCACCTATAAATTGCCAACCTTTTATTGATACTGAGTTGACTAAACTTTGCTAAGAATTAAAGTAACACATTTTCAAATCTAAAGTTTGTTGCTTAAATCCTGAAGATTAAAAATATAAGTGTATTTTTCTCTTCTCCCCTCAAAAAATGAATTCAACTCAAAAACCATTACCATGCAGGCCTCCATTAGAGCTGTGTGCATCTCATCAGTTTTGTGTTCTTGATCTGCACCAGCTTCAAGCAGAAAACGAACCATATCTAAATGGCCTTCAAAAAAAACCAAAACACAATATTTTAAAACAATGCTTTGAAAGAAATAACTGTCAAAAACTTATGTATTAAGGTGCTTCATAATTTTCTTTCATGACTATGAAAGCTTATAAAATGTTCCTTTTACAGTCAAAAATTGAAACACTACTGACTAGATTTACAAAAGCTGACCTGCCCTGATAAGTGGATTTTTCTACAAAGTTCTGCCCACAATTCAAGAAATAATACTTCCTATTTTGATACTTTCTTTGATTTACTCATTAATCATGTCAGAAATACATAAATGTGAAAACTAAGATCATTCAAAGACCTATAAGAATCTTTTTTTTTTTCCTGAAGCAATTGGGATTAAGTGACTTGCTCAGGGTCACACAGCTAGAAGTATTAAGTGGCTGAGGCCAGATTTGAAATCAGGTCCTCCTGACTTCAGGGCTGGTACTCTGTCCATTGCGCCACCTAGCTGCCCCTAATATATAAGAATCTGATTCACATTTATAAGCATAAGAATTATGATGTCTAATTGATAAATTATCAAAGGATAAGATGAGTTTTTCAAAGGAAGAAATCCAAGCTATTAATAGCGATATGAAAATAGCGACCTTTAAGAACAGGTCAAAAATTTCAAAGGAATTAATGAAGAAAAAAAAAAAAAACAAATGAAGGTTGTCTAGCTGTCCTAGACGTAAAACTATATTATAAAGCACTGGGCATCAAAACCATTTGGTAGTGGCTAAGAAATAGAATAGTGGAAGAATGAAATAGCTCAGGTTCAGAAGAACCAAATAGTAAATAGCAATCTAGTGTTTGAGAGTTCAAAGACTCCATTTCTGGGATAAGAACTCATTATTTGACAAAAATTGCTGAGAAAATTGGAAAATTGTACTGCAAAAACTAGGTACCGATCAAGATCTAACATTATGTACCAAGATAAGGTCAAAATGGGTTCATGATTTAGACATAAAGGGTGATCCTATGAGCAAATTAGGAGAACAGATCTGTGAAGAAGGAAGGAATTTATGGCCAAAGTTAAGAACTAGAGTAAAGTACAAAATGCAAAATGGAAAATTTTGATGATATTCAATTAAAAAGGTTTTGTACAAACAAAACCAATGCAGCCAAAATTAGAAGGGAAGCAGAAAATTGGGGGAAAGTTTTTACATTCAAGGTTTCTGATAAAAACCTCATTTCTAAAATATATAGAGAACTGACTCAAATTTATAATACAAACTATCCCCCAATTGAGAAATGATCAAAAGAATATGAACAATTTTTAGATGAAGAAATTAAAGCCATTTCCAGTCATGAAAAATGCTCTAAATCACTATTGATCTGAGAAATGTAAATTAAGACATAAATTAAGACAATTCTAAAGGACCACTATACACCTCTCAGATTGGCTAAGCTGACAGGAAAAGAAAATGATAAATGCTGGAGGGGATGTGGGAAAACTGGGACACTAATATATTGTTGGTGGAGTTGTGAAATTATTCAACTATTTTAGAGAGCAATTTGGGACTATGCCCCAAAGGCTATAAAACTGTGCATACGTTTAACTCAGAAGTGTACGTCCTCTAACCTACTGGGTCTGTATCCCAAAGAGATCATCAAAAAGGGAAAGGGACCTACATGTGCTACAAAATGTTTGGAGCAGCCCTTTTTGTAGTGGCAAGGAACTGGAAACTGAGTAGATGTCCATTAGTTGGGGAATGGCTGGATAAGATATGGTATATGAATGTAACGGAATATTGTTCTATAAGAAATGATCAACAGGCTGATTTCAGAAAGGCCTAAAGAGATGTACATGAATTGATGCTAAGTAGAGTAGAACCAAGAGAACATTGTGCACAGCAACAAGATGATTATGTGATGATCAACTGTGATGGACTTGGCTCTTTTCAACAATAAGGTGATTCAGGCCAATTCCAATTCTCTCAATGGAGAGAGCCATTTACATCCAGAGAGAGGACTATGGGGCCTGAATGAAGATCACAATATAATATTTTCACCTTTTTTTGTTGTTTGCTTGCTTTTTTCCCCCTTTCTCATTTTTTCCCCCTTTTGATCCAATTTTTTTTGTGTAGCATGATAAAATGTGGAAATATGTTTAGAAGAATTGTACAAGTTTAACCTACATTAGATTACTTTCTGTCTAGGGAAAGGTGGAGAGGGAAAGGAGGAAGAAAATTTGAAAGATAAAGCTTTGTAAGGAGGAATTTTGAAAACTATCTTTGCATGTATTTTGAAAGATAAAAAGCTATTATTAATTTTTTTAAAAGAAATTAACACTTGAAAAATAAAAAAAAACATAAAAGGCCAAATTGGGAGGAAAAAGGCTTCAAATTACAATCAGAGAAATGTAAATTAAAGTAACTCTGTGATTTCATCTCATACTCAGTATGCAAAACCGTATTTTGCAGACTGGCAAAACTGATGAAAAAATGAAAATATTTGGTAGAGAAAAGGCATTTCGAAACACTGTGCAAATTGGTCAGACTATTTTCAATTATAATTTGGAATTACACTCAAAGAGTCACCAACCTGTAACTTTGATCCAGTAATAATGTTACTATGTAAGGCCCATGTTCCAAAGAAATCAAGAGGAAAAGGTCCTATTTGTTCAGAAATTTTCATAGCAGCTCTTTTTGTAGTATCAAAGAACTGGAATCTAAAGGAATTCTTACCAATTGAGGAGTAGCAGAACAAATTATAGGATACAAATGTAATGAAATATTATCATGTCAGAAGAAATGATTAAAGGGCTATTTTTCAGTAAAAGTTGGGATGATTTGGACGAGGTGAAAGAGGAAAATAAGCCAAACAAGGACAATTTAAGACAATAAACAACACTGTAAAAACAAACTTTGAAAGACTTTAAAAATTTTTGAACCACCATGATTCCAGAGGACATATTACCCTCCTGAGAGAAAAGTGGACACAGGGTACATAATGAGACAGAGTTCTCAAACAAAGCCAATAAGGACACTTATTTGCGTGACTAGGTGTATTTGTTGCAGGGGTTACAGCTCAAACAGATCCATAAACTAAAAAGGTAAAAATAAATAACTATACAGGGATTCTATTTAAAATAATGGCAATCTTTTAACTCTGATTATTCATGTCATAGATCTCACAGCCTATCAAGATAAAATAAAAAAAAAAAAACCTAAGTAAAAGCACTCTAGGATATAACAAAGAATCATACTTAGAGAAGTTTTTAACTTTTATATGAAACCAGTGTAGTGGACTCCTTGAATATGAAAGAATTTTAGAAGTAGGTTGAAAAGAATAACAAAATTTAATTCCAATTATAGCCGCCACATAACTTAAAAATTATGAGCAGCATCACATACTGTGTTCAGCAGGAATATTCTAATTTTTGTCATTAAAAATACTGCCATTACTAACCCTGACATAATATATAGTAGGCACCTACCTTTATAACATGCAAGTGTAAGTGCACTCTCTTTGAATTCATTTGAATGAGTGTTGATGCCTGCCCCATACTCCAGGAGAACTCTGGCAACCTCCACATGACCAGCACTGGCTGCTTCCATTAAGGGGGTATGTCCATTTTCATTGTGATCCTCTATATTAGCTCCTGCTTTCAGTAGCACTTTCACAATGTCCACAAATCCCCCAGCACAAGCATAAGTTAGTGCTGTGTTTCCTAACAAATCAGGGGAAAAAATGAAAAATTGAAATTAAATCATGCTAATTATAACTATAGCTGAGATGAAGATTCTACTTCCTTAAATTTCTAGAAGGAACACCCTCAATTTTCTTTGTATTAAGGAGAAACAACAAAAAAAAAAGATAGCAGAAAGAAATGAATGGCTTTAACCAAGGCTATTTTCTTAGGAGTAACCATTTTTTAGCTGTTTGCCATCTATACCATATCATTCAGTATTTGATTTATATATCATAATTTTATAACTTAATTTCTATGTAACTTTTTTCTGATGATTTTACAAAAATTGATTTAATTTCTTAAACTATTAGACAATAACTCAATTTTAAGAATCATTTCTTAAAATTCTGTATCCTCAACAGGGCCTATAACATAGCACTGGACACATTAAAAGGACTAAATAAATGCTCATTGCTTTATCAGTTGACTTCAAGAGAATCATGTTTATTAGGTTAAATTCTATTTTTATACTCAACCTTTAATTTCAAATAGCCACTGTGGGAACAGATACAGTTAAATGACAAGGGGGGTACTAGATGGCATATGGATCACCACTATTGTAAAAATTCAAATAAATTTTCTTAATTCTATAAAAAGAATATCCTTGAAGTGATTTCAGTATTATTAAAATTTTTGATAAACAAAATCTGGAACACTGCAAAAAGAGTTGTGATAAATATAGATATAAACTAAAGTTGCCTTTTATCAATCATACTGTATATGCTTTGACAATACATACCTGTTGAAGACTGGGCATTGACATCCGCACAATGAACAAGTAACAGCTTTACAATGTCTACATAGCCTCCACTGGCAGCTGCCATTAGTGGAGTTATGTCTCCTTTATTCCCTCGATCTTCAACATTTGCATGCATAGCAAGCAACACCTTAAAAAAAAATAGTCATGTAAGCTCATAACTACTAGAGTTCATAACATTTTTGCTAAATTCACAAAAACTGAGCTAATTTTTTTATCTTGGATAAGCAAATCCAAGAAAGAGAATTATATATATATATATATATATACACATACACACACACGTATGTATATTTATTTATATGCATACATACATACATATATACACACACATATATATAAAAATAAAAAAATTGAACATCTCTACCTTCCCTGCCTTCCTATTCTGGAGAAACTTCCACCCTGAGGCCCATACTCTTGAACTGATCACATACTGGCTCAGACCAACTTTTTTTGAGAGACTGTTCACACACACTTCAAACTCTGTTGCCTTACTGTTTAAACTTCTGCCTGGTACATAGTAAGTGCTAAATATTCTATCAATGTCTGTAATTCAAAGCTGTCAAATTAGATTCACTAATATAGTACTTTTTGCCCATAAAAGGAAAAAATTTGTCTTCAACTTCCAAATTCTATTTCTCCCATCAAAGTATTCAAAGAGTACAAATCTGTATGTATGAAAGCTACTATGTGATTGAGTAGACTTCTTTAATGTCTAGTTTCTATACTGCTAGGAGAAAACAAATTAATTCTAAACATACATAAATTACTCATCCTCTAATATTTTAAAAACTATCTCTCCCCCCTCCCCAATTCTATATACATGCCTCTCATCTCTCTTATTTACTCACATATATTGGGGCCTATATGATATTTGTTTGAGAGAAATATGAATAGCTAGCTATACATAAAATAACTGAATTATTTTATTAGTATTAATAAAACCAAGCTACATAATCTAATTCTATTTCTTCTTAAAAATCAAAGAAAGGAGGACATAAAAACAATGCCAAAACCCTCTTAATATGAACATTTTTACTTACTTGTGCCAATTCATAGTACCCTGCTGAACAGGCCAAACAGAGCAAACTTTCTCCTTCTTCAGTATGCTCATTTACACTTCTTCCTTCATCTAGCAATTTGCGGACAGCATTCACATCCCCATCTGAGCAAGCTTCTGCCAAACTGCGACTTAAAAAACAAAGTCAAAGGATACAGAAATGTGCAAATGTGGGAAGGACAACACTAAAAAAACAAAATTAATTTAAAAAAATTTCTAAACCGTTGCTTATGAATTATTATAAACTATTATACATAAATGATCCAAAGTTTTAAAAAGATTTGGCTTTCAAAACAAAAAATAAAAAACCCAGACTCTTAAAAATATGTTCATTTTAAAGTAGAAACACAGGTAAAACACTGTAATATATATTAGTATTTTTCTTTCTACTCAAACAATACATTTCACTTACTAGTCAAACCATCAGTGCATATACAGAAAGATCTACTTAGAAATCTAAGCGCTAAATCAAATAAAATTGCAATTTCTAAAAAGGCAATTTCCTTTAAAAACAAGGATGATACCCTAATTCGCATCTGTCCCTACCACTATGCCTAAAATACAGTAAGCACTCAATAAGTTAACAAAATTATAGCAAGATCTCAAGCTAAAGTATATTGGTTCCCCTTTCCAAAATAGATAAAATATTTAATGGAAACTACTATTCCTAAAAATTGTCCACAAGAAAGACAGCTGTTCTGAAGTTATCAAATACGTACTTGTCCACTTGTCCTGCATTATGGCTGTTCTCGGCTCTCATTCGTGTCAAAGCAGCAGCAGCTTCATCCAATGCACAGCTGACAGAAGAAGTCAATCTTCGGAGCACCTCAGGATCTGCGAAGGCTTTACCATCGGCAGTTGACAATTTACCAATTCCTTCAGAGTATGTTCATCAAATGGGTTAGTACAGGGAGGAAAAAAAATCACACAAAAGATGCACAATTTTAAAATTTCATCCACATGCAAGATTAGTCCCAAATAATTCATAAACATGCTAGAAAATGACATTCAACACATTTGATTTCTTATAAAATTTTAAAGTATGATTTATAAACAAGATAGAAGTAATAAAGTTCAAAACAAGGCAGTATATTTTAGTCTAAATTATTTGTTTTAAGATGATTATGTTTCAAAAATTCAGGCTACTGGATTTATTATTTAAATTAAAATTTAGTGATAAATTAAGCAAAAAAAAAAAGTCCTTTAAGAATGAAATAAAAATTTTCACTTTGCAAGTGGGTTGAGGGTGATATATATGCAAAAAAGAGTGAAGAGAAATTTTAAAATAAGTAGTTTTTTCATGGATTTAAAATGCTGATGGCTCTCTAGAATATCTATGCCTACACTTCACTCCCCAAAAAACCAAAAAACAGACATTTATGTCTCATAAAATATAAACTGAGTTGAAATGATTTTATTATCTTCATTATTTTTGTGTTTTTAAGTATGCTGCCAGAAACAAATGCATCAAAGAGTAATTCAGCTTAGTTTTAAAAATTCAGTTACTTATTGATCATCTAAAGAATATCAAACAGGTGTGACTAAACACTATGTTTTGGTATTTAATTTTAAAATTATATTGAACAAAATTTTACAAGTTGTCATTATATACATTATATGCTAGCCTTAAGTATATACTATTAACAGAAGTGGCTTTATAAACTAAGGGCAGATGATATGCCAATGGTTCTTAATTAGGAAGAATGTTTCTCCTCCAAGACTTTTGCCTTAAAAGGTGGCATAGTTTCTTTCTGTGGACATTTTCATGAGGGATATGATACTAGTCTTCTACCAAATTTAAACCATTGGAAGACAATTTAGATTATTTGCCCAATGTCTTGTATGTGTATCCCCTGCAAGGATTAGCACAAAGCTTTTAGGAAACCTTTAAACCTTTTCACTTATTCAAATTCATGCCATTCCTAGGGGAAATTAAAACATAAAGCATTCTTTGCATAATACCAAAAGATCAGAACAATTTACAGAATAGGATTCTACTTGGTCAGTCAGTCAATTAATATTTATTAAGTGCCTATTATATGCTTAAACACTGTGCCGAGTATTGAGGATACAAAAGGAGGCAAAGGTCCAACTAATCCTACCTTTTAACATCTCTCTAGTAGGGAATGGCAAAAGTACACAATATTACCAAACTTTTGTCTTTGGTAAAATGTTATGGGTTAATCATCTTCTGGGCTACCTGTAAGCATCATCTATTCAATACCAACACCAACATGTTTGTTTCTTTATCCATTCTGTTTCATATTTTCTCCCAGTGTTTTCCATGGCACCCAAAAGTGTTAAAACCAACTTATATTCTCTGACACAGAGAATATGGGTTAATAATAAACAAATGAATCTCATTGGAAATAGTCTGATACAGCAGCTTATTTATGCTTTTACTATATTTCCACATTTCAATATTAACTTTTAAAAAATCAACTATATATTTCCATCTTGAGAGAAAAAACTAAACTCTAGGCAACCAATATCTAACAATTCCTAAGTCTGAAAAAAATGTCCACACCATTAAAATGCATATAAACATATCAAAGATTTAATCTAATGTCATTTTACAGACCAGGAAAATTTAGTCACAGGAGTTATTATTACCTGCTCAAGATCACGTAGCCAATAAAGAGAAAAATCAGGACTGTAGTCCAAGTTCCCTAACTGGCAAATCTAATACTTTTTTCATTGTATCATGAAATCATCACTAACTATTTTGAACTTTGTATTTGTATTCCCCTCTGCCAATATTGCTATTAAAAAGTTACTTGTTTAAATGTTTAGCACAAACAAGCCAATTTCCACTAAACACATAATTATGCCAATCCTTTAGGAAATCCATAGAGTAGCTAATATAAGTCTCTGTAGGTGGTATGTGAAAAAATAAAAAAGATATACTGAATGGATGAATCCTGACTATCTACATTATTATCATAACATTAGTACTGAAATACTTGAAAATATCAGAAATAGTATCCAGTGAATCAACTAAACTCAACTGTGTAGTTTGGCATCTCTAATATGAAATCTTCCTACTGATACATTTCTCCTTGAGTAGTATTGTCAACTACTTTAAGATGAAGGTGTATTTCATAATTGGATTCTGAAGTACACTGTCTTGTAATGCTGTCAGTGCTTATTCAGGTTTTGTTGAATTGAAGGTAATATTTATGATAAGAATCAGTTAGCAAGTAGCCATTAAAATTTTCCAGTATCCAAACACAGAGGGAAAAGTGAAAGCTAAATTTAAACTGTCCTTGACTAATGACAGCAGTGGCAATTTGTTTGATATATCCAGGCAAAAACAATATTCACTGTACTATTATAAAGTATGTCTAGAAAGAGTGGCAACTATCTCTGAGTTCAAATTCTTGGTAACTCAACCATGTTTCATTTATATAAAAGGAGATAAAGAACAGATTGCAGTCAATTCTATGATAGAACAAACCACTTGAAATTTATTCAGACTTTCATAAACTGTGACTCAGGTATCTTTTCTGTTTATTCATAATCTCACAAGACTGGAATAAGAAATGACACTCTAATTAGGTCTTATGGTAACTAAATGAAATTGACTATATTTTAATAGGAAAAAAGTTTACTTTTCACATGAGAATTATTCCAAATTAGAGATATTGTCAAAAATCATAATTGCTGACTCACTGTTTTAAATTAAAATTATTATTTCACAAAAAATATTAATTTTTTTACAGGAAAAAAGAAGAAAACTGATGCAGTGGTAGCAATTATCTGCTGAGCACTCATGTTAAAAATTCATCATAAACACTACCTTCAATTCAACAAACCCTGAATAAGCACTGACAGCATTACAAGACAGTGTACTTCAGAATCCAATTATGAAATACACCTTCATCTTAAAGTAGTTGACAATACTACTATTCAAGTTGAAATGTATTGGTAGGAAGGTTTCATTAGAGATGCCACCTGAGATTATGAAGAAAAGGAACAATGATGAGGGGATAATGTTCTAGGGTGTGAAACAGAGAATAATAAATCAATTAAGTATTTTTAAGTTGTCTATTAAGTGCTAGGTGCTGGGGAGATACAAGAGATTCAAAGATTACATTTCAATGGAATGTAAAGCATATATATAATGTGAGAGAGAGAGAGAGAGAATAAACATGAAGAAAATAAATACAAAGTAGTTAAATGCAAAGTAGTTTGGGAGGAAGGAAAGCAGTATTGAGGGAGAGAGAAGGTCAAGAAAAGCTTCAATAGAAAGTGATACATGAGCCACATCTTGAAAGAGAGATTCTATGAGACAGAGAAGAGAATGTATATTAAAGACAGGGAGGACTCACCTGTGCAAAAGCATAGAGACAGGAGATGAAGTATCATACATAAGAAAAAAAGAAGGGCCAGCTTGGTCGATCATAGTGCATGATATGGAGGATAATATACAAAGAAACTAGAAAGATAGGCTGAAGCCAGGTTGTGAAAGTTTTCAAAGCTTTTAAAAGCTAAACAAGCGCCTACTCTTTGGACTTTTGAGGGGTAATGGATCTATGTGCTTAAGGAAAATTACTCTGACAGCTGAATAAAGGGTAAGAAGAGTAGAAAGAACCTTGAGACAAGAAAATCAATTAGAATATTACTCTAAATTGGGACTCTAATACATTGTTTATGGAATTGTGAACTGATCCAACCATTCTGATATAGTCAATTATACTAAAGAGTTTTCCTAAGGAACCAGCCCTGCATTTCATGGTGTATTATCCTGAGGACGATTTTCTGTAATCTCTTTCCTAATATTTTATCTAAAATTTTTTCATTATATTCATTAGGGAGATTGGTCTATAATTTTCTTTCTCTGTCTTCATCCTACCTGGTTTAAGGTATCAGTACCATGTCTGTGTGATCCAACCATTCTAGAAAGCAATATGGAACTATGGCCAAAGAGCTATCAAATTGTGCATACTTTTTGATCCAGCAATGTCTCTCCTGAGCTTATATTCCAAAAAAAGCATAAAAAAGGGAAAAGGACCCACATATGCAAAACTGTTTGTAGCAGCCCTTTCTCTAGTGGCAAGGAACTGGAAACTGAGTGGATGCCCATCAGCTGGAGAATAGCTGAGTAAGTTATGCTATATAAGTGTTATGAAATATTATTCTTCTTAAGAAATGATCAGAAGGATGATTTCAGAAAGGCCTAGAGAAACATACATGAACTGATGAAATGAGTAAAACCAAGAGAACACTGTACACAGCAACAAGATTATGTGATGATCAACTCGGATGGATTTGACTCTTTTCAACAATGAGGCAATTCAGGCCAATTCCAACACATTTGTGATGGAGAGCACCATCTGCATTTAGAAAGAGGACTGTGGGGACGGAATGTGGATCACAACAGCATTTTTATCTTTTTTTCCTTGTTTGCTTTTGTTTTTTTTTTTTCTTTTTTTTTCCTTTTTGGTCTGATTTTTCTTGTGCAACATGAGAATTGTGGAAATAATGTATAGAAAAACTATACATGTTTACCATATATTGTTTGCTGCCTAGAGGAGGGGGTAAGAGGAAGAGAGGGAGGAAAAATTTTTAACACAAGGTTTTGCAAGGGTGAATGCTAAATACTATCAACATATATTTTGAAAATTAAAAAATACTATTTAAAAAAATATCATTCTAATAATTTAGGCGTGAGGTTATGAAGGCCTGAACTAAGATGCTAGCTATGTAAAGATGGAAAAGCAACTGGATATTGTTTTGGAGAACTCTCATGAAAAATATTCTCAGAAAATAGGAACTAAGACCCTCTGATTAGATAAGAAATAGTATACAAGTGGAGAAGGGGAAGATTGAAACAGCTGTAGTGAAATATATGCTAGAAATGCAAAAATTAAAAAGCATGGCAGATGAATAAATATAGTGTTTGGACCCCTGGTTATTAGACTAAATTCACATAGCATTCTCTACAGATAAATAGGCAAATAATATGAATGAGTGGTTCTCAAAATCAGAAATGAAAGTTAACAATTACATGAAAAAAAAAGCTCTAAATTATTAATAAAAGAACCAAATATATCAAGTTTGAAATAAAAATAATTTTACTTTGAAACAAAAAATTTCTATCCTCCTTATAACAGTAAGAGGTAGTTGAATTAATGTAACAAATATATAATCAGTAAAATTACAACTTTGTCCAGCAGCATTCAGTAAGTAGTATACAAGTAGGAACAGAAAAGATAGATAATAAACACTGTAGAATTGGGATTTGGTATGGCAACAGGGAAAAGGGCAAGGTATTCATGGGTAAATGACAGTGCATAAATAAACTAGATAATCATAGAATCAAAATGTAGTAAAGTAAGGCCTGAGAGAAGTTTTAAACTTGGGAGGATACAAATTTATGGTGAGAATAAAGCATGCGTTTAGGAGGACTGAGCAAAGAAATAATGTAAGGAGAGGAAATTAAAATTTCAGAGTTCTGGATCATGGAGGCAGCAGTTACAGGTGATAAGAGGGTTGCTCTGAATATTTAATCCCAAAGAAGTTGACCAGATTGATGAACTAGGAGGCTGAAGTGTTCCATAAGAAAATTCTTCATGTATGAGGGCAAGAGCTAAAGTAAGAAAAATATTAATAAGATGCAAAACTTCTTAAGAGGTAAGAATGATCTAGAGCAGATATCTTTAATCTTTTTTAGTATCTTGGAATCCTTTGGCAGTCTTTGGACCTCTTCTCAGAATATTTGTAATTTACTTACTTATCCTAACCCAGTGAATCCAGAAGGCCTGAGGAAAAACTGCATCTGGGAGGATGGTGAATAGGAATAAATTATATTTGGGTGAGAGTTAAATTTCTCTGAGTACAAGGAAATGTTAAGATCATAGGAATAAGCAAGACCAGGCCTATGTAGGTTACCCACCATAACATGAGGAAAAGATACAAGTGATTGCAAGATCCTGTGATGTTTGAGCACAGAATCAGTATAGAGCACTAACTTTTGTTTTCTCTAGTTGGTTACTCTAAAACAGAAAGAAAACATGGAAATGGAGATAAGAATATAAAGGGAGCAAGGAATTTACTACAGGTACCTAGATTAATGATAAACTGATGTTCTAGTATCCTTATGAAGTTGAATTGATGCCTTACAACAGCCATTTACCCTCATCCAAAGACAGTAGAGAATGAGGCTCACTCAGCAGATATGGAGAATTTTAGAGACTTCATAATTCTGAGATATCTGATGTATGACAGAGATGAATCCCCTTTGAATGCATACTTCTACTATCTCTAAATCTGTGGGATTTCAATCTCCTTTGACAACTGTTCTCTATTACCCCTGGTTTACTAAGGACTACGATCTCTTAAGAGTTCTGAGGCCCCAGCATGGCAAATGAATAGTAGTGTTTGTGTCCTTGGTTATTAGGCTAAATTCACATTGCATTTTCCACAAATAAATAATCAAAAGATATGAATAAGCAGTTCTCAAAAGAGAAATGAAAGCTATCAACAACCACATGGAAAAAAGTGCTCTAAATTACTAATAAAAATAACATCAAATTTTTAAATAAAAATTTTACTTTGAAACAAAAAATTATATCCTCTTTATTCTATTTTCTTTATAAATAAAAAATACAGTACATCAAAAAACCTCAAGAATCTAAGCACATTAATGTTTTGCTGTATACCCAAGAAAATGAACTTTGAAAATGTTTTGAATTTTTTTACATGATTAAAGAGAAAAGCTGTGTGTAACAGACTCACAGCTTCATGTATAATCTTTTTTTTTTTAATTCTAAGTTTTATATAGAAATGAGCATCTTATTTGGTATTTAAGTTCAGAATTCTTTTAAAATAATTTTAAAAACCTAAAATATTGTTGTTCGTGGAATTGTGAATTAGTTCAGCCATTGTGGAACATTATTTGGAATTATGCTCAATGAAATGATCTACTGTAATTATGGAAGAGTAATGATGAAACATGCTTGTCACCATCAGAGAGGTGATGGATTAGAGGGGCAGAATGAGACATTTTCAGCTGCTGCCAATGTGTGCATTTATTTTGTTTGACTAGGTTTTCCTTTGTTTCAAGGATAGGCTTTTTTTTTTTTAAACAGAAGGAGGGAGGGATAATGCTAAAAACAGAAAGCAAAGAGCAGCAAATTAAACATTCAAAAAACACAAAAGAAAACAGAAGGACTCAAAAGAGAATAGACTGAAATTTAGGGGAAGATATTAAGTCCACCAGCTTTCGTATTAATTTGCTGAATTTGTTATATACTTAAAAAAAAACTCAAGGTATAAACAAATAAAAATTTGTGGTTTTATAATATATAGTCTTCTTCATATATGCAGCAAAATTCATTTGCTGATGTGTAGTAAAATTTCATAATAAAAATTAAAAGTTTAAAAAAGCCCTACAACACCAACTCTTGGACTTCATGCTAAGATAGAGGGGGGCAAGATCCATTCAGAAGATTTTCCATACACACAGAGTTTACCACCCACTCTGCACAGATCTGGCCCCACTCCAGTACTTTTGATGTCCTGAGTCTCAGGATCAATGATGGATATGAGTTCCTTGTACAGCAATTCTACAGCCCCAGGGTCCTGAAGATTGGGTTCTGTGATGAATGTGAACTCCCTTCAGAGTGGACTCTCTATAGGCTTTTTCACTAACAAATATCAATCCCTCTTCTTTGATTGAGTTACACATCTATTTATACTATTTTTATGTATACTTATCATAGACATGTGCATTATACTTAGATATGTATTGTGACATGGGTGTGATACACACATGCATTTTATATACTGCCTTCCAAAAATGGATGAAACACACACTCACACACAAATCTCTTATAGATTCATCTTATTTTCTACTAGGCTTTAAGTTTCTTGAAGGCAAGGACAGTATCATTTCATTTTGATAGCTTCATCACCTATCTCTACCTACCTCCATAAAAGCTGGTGTCTAAACAAACCCTAAAGTACTTTTTATTTAATCATAAAAAAAAGGCTTTGTTAGGACTTTCTACTTCTGGAGGAAGCACATTGCCATGTGCTTTTTAAATCAAATGTGCCTGGTGTTTCAGAAAAACTTGACCTTCCACTTTTCAAACATGGATTTCTAACTCTCCAAAACTCACCAAAACTTTTCATCTCCAAAAATGCTTTTAACACAAACATCAAACTTAGCCATCTCATTATTTTTTAATCTAGGTCTGTTTGTAATGGCTTCATTACTTTGAAAAAAAAATGCTATATTCCTTGCATACAATATTCAATTTGACTGACAAAAACTAGGTGACCAATCAAAATAGTGTATAGTAGGCACTTCAAAAAAAATTTGTTGAATGAATAAATATGGGGATTTTACATAATTAATAAATTTTTACCTATCTTTAACAAAATTTACCCACTTCACCCATAAAGCTTGTGTTCTGTTACCTATAACTAACTAGTCATTTTTCATTTGTTACTTTTATCTAATTAATGTGGTTCCTTCAAATTATCTAAGCATAGTCAAAATAGGAAACTTCCACAAAATGACCCATAACTTTTACCTTGCTGTTTCTTTAAGAGCATTTTCATCACTAAACTCATTTCTTACAGTTAAAAAAGTACAATTTCGAAAGGTTACTTGATAATTTATTTCTCTGATAGTCCTCTGGTGCCTCAACATGGTTTGACAGTAACTCTGGGTACTTGAAGAATATGCAAGAAGAGTACAAACTCTAACTCACTCAAATCAAACTAGATAGGCTCTGAGTATAATCCCAGCAATTAATTATATCAAGATGCTCATTTCAAGTATGTTGGGTCACTATATGATAGGAATTATTTGGCCATGGCAACTCATGAAACAAAGAAAAATAAATAAACAAACTCTCAATCCTGCACAATCCCTAAGCATTCTATACTACTGTGGCAGAAATGAAGGCAGAGAATGACAAGATTCATGTAACTTTCAATTCACCTAAAAAGATTAATTTAATGCTAGGTAATTGAAATATTCAAGAATGTTCAATGGCCAAATAAAACTAAATTAGATATTACTGCAACAGATGAATATCAATATTAATATGTTTAGAATATCAACATTGATATTCTCAATATAAATGAAATAGGAGATAAAAAAGTAGAAACTAAAAAGGAAGAATAGCTCAGAGACTCTGGGAATCTGTGAAAGCCAATAAAATAGTTGGCTTCATCATGTACCAAAGGCAATAAATATCATTCATATAACATTGTCATTTCACCCTGCAGTGTACATGATGAACATAAGTAATAATGATCATTATAAAAATGATTGTAGCTTAAATAAAAATCACTGTGGAAAAGGAAAGAATAAAAGAAAAATGCAACAAAAATATAACAAGGTCCATCAAGTTTGAATATATCTTCAAACTTAGATAACATGAATGCAAAGATGACCAAAGAGAGGGGATGTGGTTTGAGATTATGAAATGAAAGAAACCAAAATCAGACGAACTCAGAAGCCTCATATCTATACAATACATTTGTATTGTACAAATAAAACGCATTTGCGTTCTTCCTTCAAAGAGTTGAAAAACAGAAGACATGGTAAATACTGAGTAATAAACACACACAAAAAAGAAGTTACTTTATTTTAACAAATAGAAAATTACTGGTTGCTTATTGATTTATTAGTTACTGAATTGTTCTAACTGAACTATATTAAAATCAAATTATCAGCTAAAGCAAAATTTAAAAAGAGCAGCAAATTGTGAATTAAAAATGAAGATACGTTGAACAATTATAATAGCTCAAATTCAGTGATTTTTTAAAACAGGAAATGAACAAAGGTAATTGTTACCTTTTCATACAGAAGTTTAACCAATGTAGAACAGTTACCACAATGGTAACCAAAAGAACCCAAGAGTCTCTGTAGCCAACAAATATCTGACTTTGTTGCCAAGCAGAAAGATTTGGCAAAACAAGAGAATGGTAATTTAGAATATAAAATAATGGAGATTCATTACAGCACAGGATCATAGAGGCCTATGAACAGTATCAACTCACAAAACAAGGAAAAGTAATGAAGTAAAAAATAAATCTGCAGAAAATATGGCATGAAATAGTTTATTTCCAAAACTCCTAGATAAAATTGGAGGGAAGATAAGAGAAAATGAAACTGTCTATTCTCACTGTGGATAGTAGAATCACATTTGGAAATGATTTAATAAATACTTGAGAAAATGGAAATGACATTTAGATAAAATAATAAAAGTAACTAAACCAGACTAAGTACAAATCAAATCTGTTGTATAAATATAATTTTCAAGCACCAGGGAATCAATTTTTAAGACTTCAAAAAATACCAAATGACTGGGGTGGATAGAATGACTATATTATTAGTCAAAAAGGTAAATGAGGAAGTCAGTAACTATCAATTCATAAGAATATATTCTAATCTCCAAAAGATCTTTAAATCTAAAGATTTTAGATCTAAAATTCATTTCCCTACCTTCATAGCCTAGAGTCTCAAACTCTTCCTCTGGACTTAAAAAAAAGCCTTTAAAAGAACATTCTACACATATATCAAAGGTAACCTTGATGTAAATATGAGAAGAAAATAAATATGCTTTCACAAACCACAGCAAACTATTTCTTCACAGTCACACAAATGACGGAAAAGTATGGAAAAACATAAGATTCCATGATAGCCATATTTAAAAAAAAAACCTATCTTCCATATATAGCTATGTGGTACAGTTAGATACAATATTGGGCCAGTAGGCAGGAAAACCTGAATTCAAATGTGACCTCAGATACTTCATATCTATGTAACCTCTTGGCAAGTCACCTTATGTATTCCTCAGTTTCCTCAACTGTAAAATGGGGATGATATAGCCCTTACCTCACAGGATTGTTGTGAAAATCAAGTAAGATATATTTGTAATGCATTAGCACAATACTTAACAAATGCTAGTTTCTTTCCTTTTTTCCCATTTAAAAGGCAGCTTGGTAGAGTGAATAGAGCACTGTACGTGAGAATCAGAAAAACACAGGATCAAATTTTGCCTATGACACTAACTTTGTCACTATGACCAATTCAACAAACTTCTTTCAGACTAAACTGGGAAATAACAATAGATGTGGCCGCAGCTTCCAGGATTCTGTCAGGCTCAAATGAGATTATGTACTTAAAATACTTATCAAATCTTGAATTATCATAGAATGTCAGTTTTTGTTATCATACAAGATTTCTTTGGTAAATATAACCAGAAGAATTGTTCAATGACCATTTATCATATATCAATGACCATTTATCATTTTAAATGAGGCATATAACAAGGAGATACATGATCATTAAAGATGTTTTTTCACCACCACAGAGGATATTTTCCACCATTTTCAATGGTGGGGTAGGTAGATCCTCCAGATACTACTATTTGTACAAAACTCTAGAATACCAGCACAGATAGTGTTCAACAAAAACCATAAGATGAAGAGATAGACCTAATAATCTATTCAAAAATGCCTAAAGAATGAAAAAGTGCTTTTGTCCATACATGCAGTTAGATGAACAAAACATTAAGTCAGTTCATTAGTACATCTCTCAGACAGGCACTGCAAATGGACAATGAGTTGGGTCTAGAACTGAACAAAAAGAAAAGAATAGACCAGATTACATTTGGAAGAAATACACAGTGCTTTCAATGAGCTCAAAATGCTCCTTGACCAATAAATAAACAAATGAATAAAAAAATAAATGAGCACCTCTTTTTCTCCTATGACACTACTATGGCTTCAAATTAAGTAAAACCAGGATCACTTGTACACAAGAAGTAGTATAAAAAGTCACCCTGGAAATGTATGATGATAAAAGAAGATGGGATGGTCATGTAGGAAGATCAAAGAATAAAAGATGGAGAGTCCAAATGGCTGCAATAGTACCCAGAACATGTTAAAAGACCTAGAGGAAAGGCCTCTGAAGTCTCTATACTGGGTAGATCCTCTCAGTAGAATTTATTCCCATAAATAACATGGACAAGAACTGAATAGGATGAAAAGGCATGGATGGGTTGTAATCTGCATCCTTAAATAAAATATTCACATCAATAAGATCCATTGAAGTAATGAAGTATTAAGAGTTGGCATTCTAAATATTGGTGTTAACTGTCTTGACAATGATACTTTTCAACATTGTATCTTCCCTGCATCTAAGCTCAATATCTGCAACAATTTTAAGAATAGATATTCTTAAATTTTAATTTTCAAGACAGTTTTCACTATCAAATAATTCTCTGTGTAGAAGAGTATTTATCTTGAACCAAGTACAACTCTTTTTCAACTTTTAAAATTGTTTATATTTCAGAGGATAAAGTTATATTATTCTTAAATAAAATATAAACTGCAAGGCTACAACTAAGTATTCATAAGACTATTTTAAGGAATTACAAATGTTTGATAAACAAAAATTTTCATTTGGAAGAATGAAGGTGTTGGATTGGATAGATAACCTCTGAGGTTCTTTCCAGCTCTAGATCTATAATCCTATGAATTTATGAAGTGGACTTTACTGATAGAGCATAATTGTTTGAATGAAGAATTAAGAAGTCTTTTCTCAGAGTGACTAATAACATACTTCAATACTTCAAAAGATGCATGATTCTATTTGTGTGGGTGGAATTCCCTCTGCCTATGCATATTGCAACCCCTCCATACCTTAGTAGACTGTTTCATGAATTGCTGTAGCCAAAAAATTCATCACCTGGTGTCCAACCTTCTGGTGATGAGCCTCTTCGAACTTAGCTAGGTTGGTCCATGGATGACAGATATAGAGTCCATTCAAAGGGCCCACACTTGAAGCCTTTCCAGCTTGTAGGACCTGCCGGAGCTTGCGCTCTGCTAGCATAACCTTCAAGAACCCAGGGTCACCTGTAGGCCACAATGAGGCATCGAAGTAGGACTTTAGTGGAGACCTGCTGACAAAAGTGACACACTTATGACACGTTCCTATATGGTTTCTAAAAAACCCCTCAAGATTCTGCTTAACATCCTGAATAAGAAACACATCGATACACAAGTAAGCATATTACTAAACAATCTTGAGTTCTAACCTTTGCATCAAAATACCACAGGAGCACCTATCACTAAAAGGTGAATTATGGCCCAAATTGAGACTATAAGCAAAGTAAGAAAAGCACAAGGTTTTAGGATCCCTTCAATCTGAAATGATTTACATCCCCATTTCCATTCTAAAGAAGACCTAAATCATCAGAGTCAACCTCAAAGCTGATCCAGCTTTCTAGAAACTTTCCAGACAGGTATAAATGCTTCCAAAGAGAAATGACTGTAATTGTCTGTCTCTAGTCCATATCCATATTCCATCATTGGAATTCAGCTAAAACATGGTTTCCTCCCTGGATAGGCTATGTAAATCTTGCCTTCTTCCCCTCCCCAATAAATAAAATCAAGTGATTATATATCAAAGGAAAGGTAAATATTTCCAAGTACAAAACATCATCATGCAAAGTCACCTACTTCTCAACAGGATTCAGCATCAACTTGACAAAATAAAAACTTGGGCAAAAAACATAATGAGGTCAGAAATATTTTCCTACATTATTCATAATAATGTATATGCTCATGACAATGCTACTATTTACATGTACTCCTTGAGATGGCCTTTCAGTAAAAATGCTTTATTATAGTGGCCCTTTTAGAAACTCAAAAAATAAATCTATTTTAAATAGAATCCACGAATGATCATCTTGTTAAAATTTGTCCTATAAGGAATATTTAAACAATATATCATTGGACAAAACAGAAAGCACTAATTATAACTGTTTTCTATATCTGCAAACTTTTTTTTTTTGTACAGGAAGAAGAGTCACTATTCTGATGATTTCAATCACCTCTGAATTAGTTACTACTCTTTACTTTTGATGGATACAGCTGCTAAATTCATTAGTAATACTTTTTAGTTAGATCCTATCTCATAGTCAGTGTTTCAAAATCATTTTAGAAAAGATGAAGTTTTCTGTGTCTTGCATCTACCTTCAACTAATGTCACAAAGAAGGAATTAAAACAAGCTACTTTTTAGCCCACTTGTTATACTATATCTAAAGTAGTCACAACAAAATCTTCTTCTACTTTACATCTTTAATTAAGTTCAAAGCTTTAATGATGCTAATAAATCAAATTCAAATATTCTATTCTGACTAGTTTTTAAAATCTAATTTAGAGCCATCCACTAATTCATCAGAAAAATCAAAATCAGAAAGCCCATCTTGGCAATCCTTCCTGTGCTTTTCCAAAATAGTATAAAGTTAATAGATAAATAAGATCCTGAACAAATATACATTTTAATACTTACTCTCTTCTATAATCTTATGAAACAACCCTAAATTTTGATCCCTTAATCCTTATTTATACCTCGTTATTATTTGATCAAGCCAAGCATTGTGTTCTTTATCATCACTTTAAAATTTATAAAGCCCTTTTTTAACACAAGGACCCTAATGCAGTAAATCATACAAGTATTACCACTATTTGAAAGATGAAGGGACTAAAACATAAAAACATTAAGCAACCTGCCTCAACACAATCTAAACTCAGTTCTCTTGACAAGCCTAGTAGTCTTTCCACTATACCATCTTAGAAAAATCAATGGGTTTTCCTTAAAGTTTCTCTGACAAATAATACTTCACAATACATAATAATCAAAGCCTACTGTAAAGTTGTAAAATCTTTTTTATAATTTCTTCTGTCAACTGCCCATTTAAAAAAGTTGTTCCTACATAACTGCCTGCAGCAATGTTATTTTACCTAATAGCTTATTTTCATAAAACTAAAAACATTAAGTGAGGTGTACAGAGAAAGCATTTACTATGCTTCTAGGGACTCTTTAAAATAGAGATAAGGAGGTATAAAATTTCTTTCTCTTCTTACACACTTTAAAAAAAAGTAAAATAAAACAAATAAATATGAGACTATTATGTGTACAGGACAAAAAAAGACTAATTTTTACTTGAATGAGTAATCCTCTAAAGAAAGCTTGTCTTTCAATTGAAGGAAACTTCTTATAGAAAATAATCAAGGAGAGGGGTTAAAATAAAATTAAAACTGGTAAGTGTGCATTGCTTCATACATTTTACATATTTTTCTTTTTGCCTTGCCACATTTTTAAGGATTATGGAACTTTTTGGTAGTTTACAAAGCCAGTGTACCTTTTTTTATGGTTTATAATAAACTTGATATTAACTAAAGCAATTACACTTGGTTTACAACTATTTGCATTTGAAAAAATGAATTTAAACATGTAAGACAAACAATTTGTTGGGAATCTCTCTGGTATCTATATAACCTTTCCTCATTTATCTATCCCTTTTTTGTATACTTTTATCTTATTATGATAATAATTAGAATACATTCTGTTCTGGTTCTGATTTTTGGACTCTTATTTCATCAAATTTCTTTACATTCTTCGTATATGAGATATGTAACTATTTTACTAATAAAGTTACATTATTCTATTATGTTAACAACAATATATTCAGCTATTTCCACATTCCTATTTTTGTTGTTGGCCAGTAGTGCCCTGAGTCTTTCCAACTTCATCTTATTAGATATTGGAGTGTTTTGACATCTCCTTCTCCAGCTCATTTTAAATGAGGAAATTAAAGCAAACAGGGTCAAGTGGCTTGTCCAGGATCATACAGCTATTGCATGTCTGAGGTCATATTTGAACTCACAAAGGAAAGTCTTCTTGACTCCAGACCTGACATTTTATCCACTGTACTACCTACGTAGCTATCCAATTCCTATTACTGTGTATGTGCACACAGAAACACACATGTGTATGCATACACACACACACACAGATAACACATAGTTTTTTCACATTAACAAAATGCCAAGAAAAATATACTTAGAGACTTTTTTTCTTTCTGTAAAAAAGTGGAGTACTGCTAGATTGATTGCTTGTTTAAAAAAATTTGAGATTCCAATTTCATTCAAAATGCACAAGTGTATTTATTCCCCATAATGCCAGCAATGAAATTTTATTTTTTCAAAAAATAATTCAATTGGTATGAGGTGATGCTTCAGAATTGTTTCAATGTTCATTTCTTTGTTGTCAAGGATTTTTCATATGATTTTTTTAAAAGACCATGAATATTCCTCTGTTGTAAATTTATGTTCCTATCTTTTGATATGGTATGCAATGAAGACTAGGGCTTCCTTCTGACTACTTTACTTATTTTTTTCCAAAATTTGATGGGCGTTCATCATATATTTATAATGCAATATCGTTTTCCATCATATGCAAAGGTTTTCTTTTTAATGTAATGAGGCCCATTTATCTTGTTCCCAATAATTTCTTCCTTTTAATAGATACTTACCCTCCCCCCTCCAGAAGCGACATAGATAATGCTACTCTAGTTTCTTCTATTTTTATAAAAGGCTTTAAAACAAAGTTTCAGTCTAGAAATCACGTAGACTTTGTTCCCAGTATATGTGAGCTAGAAGACAAAATCTGTTTTCCATCATATTGCTAACCAGTTTTCTTAATATTTATTAAAAGAGTAATCCTTTCCCCATCTTTTATTTTCTATAGGTTGACCAAACATTAATCTTTTGTATATTTTGATTCCATGTATGAAATTTCTTCTGTTTCATGGGTTTATCTGTCACTTTTTAAAAATCCAAATATTAGATTTTGAGACATTTTGAAATATATTTTAAAGTTTGAAAATACAAGTCTACTATTAATTGACTTTTACCTCAAAACTGTGTTCCTAAACATTCTTGTCCATTTGTTTTTAAAATATTTTTATGCTTATTTAGCATCACTTGTAGAGCTATCAAAAATTTAGTTTATTTTCTATTGATTAATTTATTCCAAGGGAAATTCCAATTTATCATGATTACTCATAGAAATATATGGCATTTTATAAATGAAAGTCAAGATTTCTCAAATTGAATAAGAATTAGCCTGCATATTATTTTTATTTTATAAACTGTTGAGGGCAAAGGAGTTTGCCATTAGTATAACAGAACTTTATACTCTTAGTTAAAAAGATAAATCCAGAAGTCATTAACTGAAATTTAAGGTATTCAAAAATTTAATTTTTAAATCTTCGAATTTTTAAAGTTCAACTTTACAAATTTGAACATATTCTTAATAATGGGAAAAGTTTAATCAATTCTATATAGATAGCTAACAATTTATATGTACATAAAGTGAAAAATTACTTGGCAAGAATAACATGAGAGTGCAAGTAAAGTACCTGCTGCTTCCAACAATGCTTCTAATCTTGCTTGCGTCTCAGGATCCACTGTGCGTAAATCTGTCCCTTCTGCTGCACTCGATAAGAATAACTCTGATGTTGTTTTAAGCACTGGGTTATCCAGATCTTCTTGGTCCAAAATAAATGACTCAACCTGTTTGAGAATTAAAGATTCAAGGTCCATTAAATAGATTTTGTAAAATCCATAGCATGTCTCTAGAATTACTGACAAATTTCCTTGCTAAACTTGAGTTTAAAAAAGGTGTATGTTTCTGTCTGTGTATGAAAGAAAGGGAGAGAGGGAAAGAAGGAGTGGAAGAAAAAGAGAAAGAGAAATAAATGATATAGACTCATGGGGATAGAAAAAACTTTTGAAGTAATATCAAATTTGGTATTGGTCTTCAATTAGTAAAATTCCCTCTATATAACGCCACAGAGACCCCTTAAAATATACTAATTATGGAAATAGGTTGTTGTCTGTGTAGCCCAGATTAAAAAATCTTTTGTCCAGGGTCTTATAGACATTACATCAATGTACTTAAAGAAACTTAACAAATCAAAGATTCGTAAATTTCAAATAAATCCAATGTGAATCAGTAAGAACATAAGTCACTAGTAAAATGTTATGAAGGAATTTTATTACATCTATGAACCTAGAAAACAAGTACATTAATTTTAATATAAAAACCATTTTTCTATTTCAATAAATTATATAAGGCATATTGCTTTGTGTATACAAAGTATATATGTATCAAAGATTTTCTAAACTATCTTGTTTTAGAACATTGATGTAAAAAAGGTCCATGAAGAAAAAACAATTTTAGGGAGGGCAACTGAAAGGACCAACTTTCCCCTAAAACAGCAAGCTTTCCTGATTTTCCCCTAATTTTCTGGTAAAACTGATTTGATGCCTATTAAAATTTGATTTTAATTCCTTCCTTTTTATAAGAGTTAATAATGGAAAGTCTACTAGAAACAAGTGCCCATATGTGTTCTTCAAAAGCATTGTACTGTACAAAATCAAGCAATGAAAACCAGAGGGTTTATGGGTAAGGGACACAATGCTCAGAAATGTCAATGACCCTTTTTTAAAAAAAAGAATAACCTGATAAATAACACTAGTACACCAACTATTTAGGAAATCCATAAATAGACATAGTCCTAGGCCTTGAGTTCTATCCTTGGGTTGCTCCTCTGCCTATATCCTTATTCCCTAGGTACCCAGTTTTATATGCAGTGCTTACTAAGAAATCTTCTGGGATCTCTTTTTGTCCTGGTGCCTTGCCTTGACCTTCTTTCCATCCCAGGCACTGAAATACCCCTTTGCCAAACCCCTAACTGATCATGTTTTCCTATAATTCCAACTGAACCAGAAATTTTCTGCCCATTTTGTGAGGCTGTCTGGCTATCTCTTATGCCTGAAATGTTCTCCCTCCTCCACCCTGACTATTTCCCCGTAAGTCCCAACTATAATCTCACCTGCTACAAGAAGTTTTCCCTAAAACTTCTGAATTTCAGTTCTTTCCCCCTTTTAATTATTTTTTTTATCCTGTATATAGCTCGTTTTGTATATTTTTGTTTGTAGGTTCTCTGCTCCAGAGATTAGATCGTGGGTTCCTTGAGAGCAATAACAGACTTTTGTTTCTTTCTGTATCCTCAGCACTCAGCATAGTGAAACATATGCTTAATAAATATTTGTTGAGTTGAATTGAACATATGACACTTTGCTTTGACAAAGGTCCTGAAATTTGTGGAAGTAGGAGATGAAGAAGTAGCAGCTTCTATATGTTACTGTGAAATAGTGCAGTTGCTGCATAAGAAATTTTAAATAAGCCAATTAGAAATCTGAATTATGCCAAAAATGTTCCCTAATATATCAATTCTATTGGAAAAGAAGCATTTTTAAAATATTTTAAAAAGAAGCATTATAGTAGAACTGACTGTAGCTATAATAGAGAAATATAATAGAGGAGTGACAAGCAGTTTGACTGACTGGCTTCCTTCCCCTGATCAAGCATTTAAGTATCTACTATATTCCAAAATAAATATTTATTGACTACCATTAGATCAAAGGGAAAGACCAATCAGTTAAACTGCTTACTTGTCATTCATATTTTATTTAAGCACTGTGTTCCAGAAGGGCAACTAGGTAACACAGTTGAAAAAGTGCTAGGACTGAAATCAGGAAGATTTACCTTTCTGAGTTCCAATCTGGCCTCACATTTACTAGTTGTGTAACCCTGGGGCAGATCATTTAACTGTGGTTGCTTTGATTTCCTGATCTTTAAGACTAACTAGAGAAGAAAAAGGACAAAACACTCCACTATCTTTGCCAAGAAAGCCCCAAATGGGGTTACAAAGAGTCAAACACAACTGAAAAACATGTTCCAGAAACTGTGCAAAGTTAAAATAGTCCTTGTCTTTAAAGAGACAATAATAAAACAATTAAGTATATACCAGATAAAGAGAGTAGACAAAAGTTAATCTGAGCCGGGAAAGTTCTAGACTTCAAGGAAGGAAAAGAAAAAAGCTTCCAGGAAAAGGTGTTATTTAAATTGAGTCTTGGAGAAACACAGAAATTCTAAGAGGTAGAGATGAGAAGCCAGGTGTTATTTTAGGCAGAGAAAGCTAGTACAAAGGCAAGGAGCCAGATATGGAATTTTATGTATAAGGAAATATGGCTAGAATATGCAGAGAGAACTAAAATCAAACACTAGAAAATAAGGAATGTTCAGGTTGTAAGGAACTTAAACACACCAACAGCCAAAAGCTACAAAAAATGAGCACAGTTATAATCTATAACCATATAGATATATAAAATGAATATATAAACATAATCTATATGCTTTTTAAAAAACTCTAAAATTAATTATTTTTCTTCTTCTAAATATGACAATGTTTACTTCAGTGGCCTATAAGAAATTGCATCTGCTCCATATGATGATTCTATGATTCATAATGAATACCACATGGTTCCCAGTCTATAGGACAAGAACAGAGATATCCCATAAAAGATGGTAAACACTAAACAGTTTGGAAATTGTCTAGCTCTGAACATCTGGGAAGCACGACTATCTTATATGATCAATCGTTCACTTCAAAACTTCTGAAATTAAACCATGTACTATGTTGTTATTTCTTTAAGATGCAATTATAAATGACAGACAAAAAAAATCCATTTTGGATTAAAGCCAGAAGGATAAATGTAGTTTACCAGTTGTCAAAATAACCTTGCATTTTAACTTCTTGCACAACACAGATTGTTATAAGCACAGAAAGGGAGATGGGCATTTTCCGGCAATCTTAACTTGTCAGTTTTGAGGATAAAACTGTACATCAAGTCTATCATTATTACTAAAGATTTTATTTAGATGGCACTTCTTATTTTATTTTATTCATTTATTTATTTATTTATTTTTGGAGATAATATTTTTAATAATTTTTTACTGATAGAACGCATGCCAGGGTAATTTTTTACAGCATTATCCCTTGCATTCATTTCTGTTCCAATTTTTCCCCTCCCTCCCTCCACCCCTTCCCCCAGATGGCAAGAGTCCTTTACATGTTGAATGGGTTGCAGTATATCCTAGATACAATATATGTGTGCAGAACCAGACAGTTTTCTTGTTGCACAGGGAGAATTGAATTCAGAAGGTATAAATAACCCGGGAGGAAAAACATAAATGCAAGCAGTTTATATGCATTTCCAGTGTTCTTTCTCTGGGTGTAGCTGCTTCTGTCCATCTTTGATCAATTAAGGCTCTTTTTTTTATTATTTATTTATTTATTTTTAATTAAGGCTCTCTTTATCAAAGAGGTCCACTTCCATCAGAATACATCCTCAAACAGTATCATTGTTGAGGTATATAATGATCTCCTGGTTCTGCTCATTTCACTCAGCATCAGTTCATGTAAGTCTCGCCAGTCCTCTCTGTATTCATCCTGCTGGTCGTTCCTTACAGAACAATAATATTCCATAACGTTCATATACCACAATTTACTCAACCATTCTCCAATTGATGGACATCCTTTCATTTTCCAGCTTCTAGCCACTACAAACAGGGCTGCCACAAACATTTTGGCACATACAGGTCCCTTTCCTTTCTTTAGTATCTCTTTGGGGTATAAGCCCAGTAGAAACACTGCTGGATCAAAGGGTATGCACAGCTTGATAACTTTTTGAGCATAGTTCCAAATTGCTCTCCAGAATGGCTGGATGTGTTCACAATTCCACCAACAATGTATCAGTGTCCCTGTTTTCCCACATCCCCTCCAACATTCCCCATTATCTTTCCCTGTCATTCTAGCCAATCTGACAGGTGTGTAGTGGTATCTCAGAGTTGTCTTAATTTGCATTTCTCTGATTAATAATGATTTGGAGCATATTTTCATATGTCTATAAATAGTTTCAATTTCTTCATCTGAGAATTGTCTGTTCATATCCTTTGACCATTTATCAATTGGAGAATGGTTTGATTTCTTATCGATTAGGGTCAGTTCTCTATGTATTTTGGAAATGAGGCCTTTATCAGAACCTTTGATTGTAAAAATGTTTTCCCAGTTTATTGTTTCCCTTCTAATCTTGTTTGCATTTGTTTTGTTTGTACAAAAACTTTTCAATTTGATATAATCAAAATTTTCTATGTTGTGGTTAATAGTGATCTCTAGTTTTTCTTTGGTCATAAATTCCTCCCTCTTCCACAGGTCTGACAGGTAAACTATCCTATGCTCTTCCAATTTATTTATAATCTCATTCTTTATGCCTAGGTCATGAACCCATTTTGACCTTATCTTGGTGTACGGTGTTAAGTGTGGGTCAATGCCTAGTTTCTGCCATACTGATTTCCAATTTTCCCAGCAATTTTTGTCAAATAATGCATTCTTATCCCAGAAACTGGTGTCTTTGGGTTTGTCAAACTCTATATTATTAAAGTTATTGGCTGTTTTGTCCTTTGAACCTAACTTATTCCATTGATCAACTAGTCTATTTCTTAGTCAATACCAGATGGTTTTAGTAACTGCTGCTTTATAATATAATTTTAGATCTGGTACAGCTAGGCCATGGCACTTCTTATTTTAAATAAAAAATGCACTATTTGGCAGTTTATGCATTACCTAGCACTTGATGAGAATTTAAGTATAGGTTAACACTAAATGGGAAAAAAACCATCAAGGCTTATATTTCTATAGAATGTGATCCTCCTTACCACTTCACATCTCTAAGATTGGCTAAGATGACAGAAGTAGTAAGAAAACTGAGACATTAATGTACTGTTGGTGGTTATGAAATAAAACCATTCTGGAGAGCAATTTGAAACTATGCCCAAAGGGTTATAAAATTGTGCATGCCCTTTGATCCAGTGGTATCTCTACTGGGTCTGTTTCCCAAAGAGATCATAAAAGAGGGAAAAGGACACACATGTGCAAAAATATTTGTAGTAGTCCTTTTGTAGTAGCAAGGAACTGGAAATTGAGTGGATGTCCATCAGTTGGGGAACAGCTGAATAAATTATGGTATATGAATGTAACAGAATATTATTATTCTATGAAAAATGATGAGCAGGCTGGTTTCAGAAAAGCCCGGAAGGGAAGATTTACATGAACTAATGCTAAGTAAAGTGAACAGAACCAAGAGAACATTGTACACAGTAACAACAAGAGTATGTGATGATCAACTGCAATGGACTTGGCTATTCTTAAGAATATGGTGATTTTCAAGGCAATTCCAATAGACTTAAGGTGGAAAATGCCATCAGCATCCAGAGAGAAATTATGAAGATTGGATGTAGATCAAAAAATAGTACTTTCACTTTTTTTTCACCTTTTGTTTGGTGGGTTTTTTTCCCTCTCATGTTGTTTTTCCTTTTAATTTCATTTTTTTTGGTGCAACATGATGAATATGGAAATATGTTTAGAAAAATTGCAAATGTTTAACCTATATCAGATTGCTTGCTGTCTTGAAGAGGTGGAAGGAGAGAGGGAAAAAATATGGAACACAAAGTTTTGCAAAGGTGAATGATGAAAACTATCTATGTATTTGAAAAAAATGATACACTATTTTTAAAAAGAATGTGAACCTCTTAAAAGGTACTATTTTTCATTTCTGTCCCTAAGTTCCAACAGTAGTTCTAATAACACTTGTGCAACATTCAAATTTTCAAAATGCTTTTACATATATAATTCCATGTATTATTCACAATAATCTTAAAAAATAGTTGCTAAGAATCATTATCCCTAAATGCTTACTGATGAATTCTAACTAAATTCAACTTGATAATCATTTACTACATCATGTCATGGCACTGTAAGAGTTATACAAATAATAGAAGTTGATCTTTATATTGCGCTTTAAAGTACTTACATTTTACAGTAAAGCACTTAGATGTTCTCAGTTGGCTCTTACAACAATCCCAAGAAGCAGGTACTAATAGGTTTTACCTATTTTATAGACAAACTGCAGTTCTGAGAGATTAAAGAACTTGCCTATGATCACATAATGTATAAAATATTAAGAGGGTAGATTTGAATACATATCTCTTGACAAGTTCAGTACTTTTGTTATCACAGCTCCCCCTAAGTCTCTTATATATACATTAACACAAATATGACACACATTCACATGGCCTCTGATCTTAGAAAGCTTACATACACTCTAACAGCAATAATTTAACCATATAAATAAATGAGGCAAGATAGAAATGATGCCATGAGTACCAAAGCACAATATGAAATCAAAGGAAGAAGCATTAACTTCAAGCTAAGGTGTATCCAAGAAAGTCATGCATTTCATTTAAGCACAGTATCTAGAACATAGTATGCACTTAATATGTCTATTTTTTTCTTCCTTCTTCTGTAACAATTTCTCCCAACAAATATTTTATAATTGCAGCAGAAGAGAACGTGAACACAGAAACATGCTCAGGGAATAGAAAATGGTTCCAATTGGTTGATAAAATGAGAACCTATTAAGGAAGTGGAACATAAGATAAAAATGACAAACTGGGGCTGTGGCATTAAAAATTGAGCCGTTTATATTTTAAACGGTAGGCTATAACAAATTGGGAAAACATCTTCACAGTTAAAGGTTCTGATAAAGGCCTCATTTCCAAAATATATAGAGAATTGACTTTAATTTATAAGAAATCAAGCCATTCTCCAATTGATAAATGTTAAAGGATATGAACAGATAATTTTCAAATGATGAAATTGAAACTATTTCCACTCATATGAAAGAGTGTTCCAAATCACTATTGATCAGAGAAATGCAAATTAAGACAACTCTGAGATACCACTACACACCTGTCAGATTGGCTAAGATGACAGGAAAAAATAATGAGGAATGTTGGAGGGGATGCGGGAAAACTGGGACACTGATGCATTGTTGGTGGAGTTGTGAACGAATCCAACCATTCTGGAGAGCAATCTGGAATTATGCCCAAAATGTTATCAAGCTGTGCATACTCTTTGATCCAGCAGTGTTACTGGGCTTATACCCCCAAAGAGATACTAAAGAAGGGAAAGGGACATGTGCCAGAATGTTTGTGGCAGCCCTTTTTGTAGTGGCTAGAAACTAGAAAATGAATGGATGCCCATCAATTGGAGAATGGTTGGGTAAACTGTGGTATATGAATGTTATGGAATATTATTGTTCTGTAAGAAATGACCAGCAGGATGAATACAGAGAGGCTTTGGAGAGACTTATGTGAACTAAGTGAAATGGACAGAATCAATTATATACTTCAACAACATTATATACTTCATACTGTATGAAGATGTATTTTGATGGAAGTGGATTTCTTTGACAAAGAGATCTAACTCAATTTCAACTGATCAATGATGGACAGAAGCAGCTACACCCAAAGAAAGAACTGTTTGCATTTTTGTTTTTCTTCCTGGGTTATTTTTACCTTCTGAATCCAATTCTCCCTGTGCAACAAGAGAACTGTTCAGTTCTGCACACATATATGGTATCTAGAATATACTATGGCATACTCAACATGTATAGGACTGTTTGCATTCAGGAGGGAAGGAGGGGAAAAATCGGAACAGAAGTAAGTGCAAGGAATAATGTTGTAAAAAATTACCCTGGCATGGGTTCTGTCCATAAAAAGTTATTTTAAAAAAATAAATAAAAATAAAGTTTAAAAAAAAAGGTAGGCTATGAGGAACAACTAAAAGTTATTGTCAAGGAAAATGAAATGATCAAAACTTTGCACAAAGAAGATGCTGGCAGGAAGTAAAGAATAGTAGAAAGTGGACTAGTGAACTGACTTTGGAATCAGAGAAGTAAAGTTCAAAAGTAGGTTACTTTGGACAAGTTACTCAGCCTCTTGGAATCTCAGTTTCCTAATGTATCAAGCTGGCAATGGAGAGAGGAAGGGTTGATAGGATATTTTTAAGGGAACTTTGAGTTCTAGATCTATATTGGCAACAGTATGTGAAACAGATTAGAAAGGGGAGGTATACACATTGAGAAACTGGGGAAGCAAGTTAGGAAAATATTGTAAGAGGGGGAAAGGACTACACTAGGGTGACCTAAAAAAAAAGGAATGAATACAGGATACACTAAAAAGGAGAAATGGGTTGGATTTGGCAACTACCACCTAATATACAGCACTTTAAGATTTGTAAACTTTACTCTACCTCATTAAGCTCCTCATGAATAGATTGCTTTACTTTTTGTTCTTGTAATCCCAGTACTTATCATAATATCTAGAGCACATAGTAGGTGCTTATTAAATATTTGTTGACTAATTGAAAACCACAGGGGATGCATGTGAGGGAACAAAAAAGGAAAAAAATCAAGGATGACTCCAAGGTTTTAAATTTGACCAGGAGAATAGTACAATCAATGACAAAAATAGAAAATCAGGCAGAGAAAAAGGAGTGATTGTGGGAATAGGTAAGAAAAATAATGAGTCAGATTTTATGTGGAATTTGAAATGTTTATAGGCCATCCAATTTGCGACGTTCAATAGGCAATTGGCAATGCAAGACTGAAGCCAAGAAGATCTAAATCTGAGGACCATAAAGCAAAGAAAACAGAAGAGATCACTAAGTATAAAATGAAGGAAGATGGAAAAGGAGGAAAGGTCAGACAGGAGAAAGCCTTGGGTAGCATCTACATTTACCGGGCAAAAAGCACACAGAGTGGTCCGAAAAACTCTCACCTTCATTTTATTTATTATTATTATTATTATTGCCGAGGCAATTTGGGTTACGTGACTTGCCCAGGGTCATACACCTAGGAAGTGTTAAGTATCTGAGATAAGATTTGAACTCAGGTCCTCCTAACTCCTATAACGTCAGAGTTAATATTCTATCCACTATACCACCTAGCTGCCCCTCTCACTTTCATTTTAAAAAGTTTGACTTGTCTGAAAAAAACACCTGAAACACAAGTTTACTGAACATAATACTTTCATATTTTGAAGGTCATGAAGATGTGGATTGTGAGAAGCACTTTAATACAGAAAGGTCATTTGGATCTTCGTTATGCCTCCCTCACTACACATGCTGCATGACCATAGACAAGCTTCTCAATGTCTCAGTTTCCCATCTATCATAAAAGGTAATATACGCCTTGCCTACTTCACAGGGTCGTTGTGAAGCTCAACAGAGTTAACAAGTCATTTTCTCAGTCAGTTAACAAGCATTTATTGTGTTTGCTATGTGTCAGGCATGTGCTAAATGCTATAAAGAAAAGCAAAATAAGATTCTGCTCTCTGGGAACTTACATCTAATGACATGTAAAACAACGAATTAGACAAGCTATATACAGAATAAGGAGAAAACAGTATAGTAGCAGGTAAAGTGTCCTGTCCACCAGGACCTTGTCATTAGTGGGGTGTCGAGGAAACGACTAAGACCTGTAAGAGAAACGGGCGAGAAGGAGGAGGGAGACGATTTCTTTTGTAATCCATATTTTACTTTATACTTTTAAAAACATTTTTTAGAGTCCATAGGCTTCAGACTTCTAAAAGGATCTATGAATGGGGGTGTTGGGAGAGGGGGGAAAAGTTTAGGGACCTAGAAAGGCCTGTAGTAAGTAGAATGTATTGTGTCTCTTTCATTCTCTAGGATGACCTGATGTCATCATCAGGGAAGATTTAATTTGAATCTTGAAGGAAACCAGGGAAACTGAGATGTAGAGGTGAAGAGGCAGAACAAAGTCAGCAAGGTGAGGAAGATGAGAAGTGTCATATTCAAGAAATCACAGATATATCAACATTGCTGGAATTTAAAACTCATGGAGATGAAAGCATAAGAAAATCAGAAAGGTGGAACGGGAGGTGATCTTATGTAATAGCTTTAAATGCCAAACAAAATAATTTTTATTTCATTCTGGGGGTTGCAAAGCTATTAGAACTTAATGAGAGGATATAAGCTGACATAGTAATTCATTCACTCAACAAATTACTGTATAATAATTCATTCATTTAACAAACTTAAGAGACTAAGTATCAGGCAGGGGATAAAAAGACAAAAATAGTTCCTGCCCTTAAGGAGCTTAGATTCTGTTGGAGGAAAATAATATTATCAGCAGTGTGTGTGTGTGTGTGTGTGTGTTTAAAATCAGAAAACCTCATATAGGAATAACACGAGCTAAAACCTTGGCAAACTTGGACTCAAAAAGGCAAAAGTAAAGAGAGTGCGCATTCCTGTAATGCGGGGAAAAAGCTTATGCAAAAACTCAACAAAAGGACTTGGATTGTCTTACATGTGGAACAGTAATTAAATAAGCCAATATTGTTGGAATTTAGAGTACATAAAGGGAAGTAATGTGCAGTAAGTCTGAAAAAAATAGTCTGGAGTCCGTGAAAAGTCAAAGAGAAAAATTTGTATTTTAACCTAGAGTAATCAAGGAACTATAGAGATTTTTTTAACAGAAGTGACAGAGTCAAAAGTGTCCTTTAAAGATATTAATCTGGCAGCTCAGTGTGGAGGATTTTTTGAAAAGAGGAGATACATGGGACAGGGAGACTAATTAGGGGGTGATCACAACAACAGAGTTGAGAATCTGAAATAGGATAGTGAATAAAATAAATGGAGGGAATTGGATTAGAGAGATGCTATGGCAACTGAATCCAACAAAACACAGAATTGTACTTTAAAAATACATCCTTCTAAAAAAGAATCATAAGCTATGAATTTCAAGCATGCTTTGTATTTAGTCAAATCATTAATGCTTATTTAGGTATGAATATTTCCAATTTGACTTAAGAATCAAAATACTATGCAGTAAAGGGCTGGGGGTATAGGAGAAATGCCACTGAATTAGAAAAAATAATCAAAATTTTAGGGAAGTGGGAAGGAGATACTTAGATTTGAAAATAAAATTAAACTAAGAAATGATTTTTAAAATAAAATATTTCATTTTAAGTATATAATATGTGAATTATTATTTCATTATAATTTATTATAAATATACTTAAGGGTCAATCATAAAGTAAAATGATAAAAATACTGTTAAATTTAAGGAGTACTTATTAATTACCTATTATGTAGTACAAGACATTGAGGATATGAAGACAAAAACCAAACTTCTCATCCATAAAGCAGGTGGTCTGGTTCTAAACCAAAGTCCATGAATATTTTTATTTTAATGATTTGATAACTATTTCAATATTAGTTTCTTTTGTAAGCTTATAGTATTTTATTTCATGTATTCAAAAACATTATCCTCAGGAGTTAACAATATCCAAAGGAATTCATGATATGAAAAAAATTAAAATCCCTTCTTCCAAGGGAGTTTACTTTCTTTTGAAAAGTTTTTTTTTAAAATACACTTAAGGGGGGGGGGGGGGGGGGGGGAGGGAGGGGAAAAAACGAAACATAAGTGATTGCAAGGGATAATGCTGTGTAAAAATTATCCTGGCATGGATTCTGTCAATACAAAGTTGTTATTAAATAAAATTAAATTTTCAAAAAAAAAAATAAAATAAAATACACTTAAGTATAATACAAGGCAATTATTGCTCTTATTATTGCTCTTAAAAAAAAGAGAGAGAGAGGGAGAAGGCACTGTCAGAGAACAATCATCAAAGAAAGCTTCAAAAGAGGTAACATCTGAACTAAACCTTGAAAGAAAATTAGGATTCTGAGAGGCAAAAATGAAGAGTCAGTGATTTGAAACAAATCCTCAAGAAAGAGGATTAGCCTTATATAAAGGTTCAAAGGTAGAGTCTAGACTACTGAATTTAGAATATCTTAATTTGATGGGAACAAAAAAATGAAAGGAAATAGTGGGAAAAAAGAATGGAAGGTACAATGATGCCAAATTATGGAATGTCTTAAATGCCCTGTCTTTAAGATAATAACAATAGTAAACATTACAACTATCACATTAAAATAGCATCAACACCTTTTTAAGAAAGGCAATTATTATTACATGTAAATCAATCACACTAAGAAAACTCTTATTTTTCACACTGGCACCTCTTCTAGCTCCCCTGAATTTTCAAGAAACCAGTAAAATGAAATATGTTTACTGTTTGGGAAAAAATTAATGAGCCACTTTTGACAACTTATATTAAAATACTAACATATAAGTTAGTTTGTATATCAATAGAGTCAAATCAATCAAATTAAGTCATGTATAATTAGATTTTTTTACATCAGATAAATGTTGTATAAAAAAACACTGCAGATTTTTAGCAACATATGATGACATGTCATACAAATACAATGTCTATAAGGCCTTACATAAATATCTCATAACATTATCACTTAAAAGAATATAAGAGCTTCATGATGATAAACTTCAAACTGTTCAAAAGATACAGTTGCACATTACCATCCCTGGCCAAAAACTACATTCACAAATATTTAGTTAGATACAACTATATTGGTATGATATTTGTCAAAAACATGGAAATTTGTTTCAAATCACTAACTCATAGCATTGTAAAACAAGTCCCACAAGGCTTTGCTTTCTCTAAGCATGATTAGACTCAAGTGGGAAGATTCAAGTGGGGAAAAGTATATAAAGCCTACCAAAAACTGTCAGCTATCATAGACCAAGAGGCTAAGACATAAACTTATGGTAACTTTTTCTCACTATTATCTTTTTTTTTACACACATAAACACGCACACGCTTCAATCCAAATACCACCAACAAAAACAATCTGAGAATTGTTACATTTCACATTTCAAATGAACCATTTAAAAAGTTAACAGTTTCTGTGGAGACACTAAATCACAGAACTGAGCTTTATAAACTTGAAGAACTAGTCAGGTGGAACAATCTACTTAAATAAAAACTGTTTTAATAACAAGTCTTTTTTACTGAGAAATAGCAATAGAAGGTTCATCTAGTTCTCAGGATAACTTTCTAAATTCACAGAGACAAAATAACTAAAAGCTTCTTGCAAGCACTCAATTCATAATTCAATGGATCAATTGCTTGAGTCAGCTCAATTTGGATATTCTACCCAAAAGACTGCAAAAACCATTGTGTCCTTAGCTTTTATGATTCCCAGGTTTTCCTCAACATACTAAGGGCCATCCTACATCTCAGTATTACATGCTACCAAATGAACATACTATCTCTTATAATTCAATAGACTACCCATGAGATGATAAAATTGTTTGGCCACAGCAACCCTAAGAAACAAAGAAAAATATTAAATGGCCTTCAGATCTGTACATCCTTTCCAATTCTGCAATAACAATAGTAGAGCGACAGGAAATAGGTACAGGAGTGACAGGAATCACAATCTAAAACACTAATTTAAAACTGTAATAATTTAAAATAAAAACTTAGCAAATTTAGTCAGTAATTGATTGTTATCACTTATCAATTATGATAATTGTTATTATGTTAGTGATAATAACACTAACAGTCATACTTTAAGTGATAGGTGCTGATCAGAATGCTTAGATTTACAACCTTTTGTTGTACAACAAGACTGTTCTAGTCTTCTTACATTTTACTCCTCTCTATACTAACACTGTCAATATTCTCTTCTTGATACTCTCTTCTCTCTAAATTTCTTGACACTGATCTTTTCTGTTCTCTTCCAATCTAACTGCTCTTTCTCAGTTTCCTATACTAAATATTCATTTAGGTCACACCTTCTAATCCTGGGTGGCCCCCCAAAACTCTATTTTAGACTTTTTTCTCTTCTCCCTCTACTTTACTTGGTGATCTCATCAATTTCCATGAATTCAATTATCATTTCTATGCCAATGATTCTCAAATCTATTTATACCACTCCTAACTCCTCTACAAACCTCTTGTCTCACATCTCCAACTGTCTACCAGATATATAAAACTCACTACTCCATATGTAACTCAACATGTCCAAAACTTAACTTCTCAAAGCCCTTCATAACTTACACCCACTCTTCCCACCTTTCCAGTCTTATACACTACTCCTCAAATACTCTCAAGCAACACATATTCTTTGATCCTCATACAATCATTCAATCTCCTCTTCAGGGCATTTCCTCCAGCTGCCCTCATGAACAAATCTCTCCTCTCTTCATCTATACCTCCTCCTAGTTTCCCCCGCTTCAAGTCTCAGCTAGAATGCCATCTTATACATGAAGCCTTTCCTGACTCCTCCAAGGGCAACAGGAACCATCTTTTACCTTTCTTTGAATCCCCTGCACATACATAGCACAATGCCTGGCATATAGTATAGGCAACTGAAAAATGTTTATTAACTACTAGAAGTATGCTGATCTACTTGCTAGTCTTCATAAACAGCTGTGTATAGCTCCCATCTTCCTGCCTTTTCCTCATATTTAGATGCTATCTCCTTATTTCTGTCTCTTAGGAGCTCTGATTTCTTTTAAGACAGCTAAAATTCCATATTCTTGTTGGAAACCTTTGTCAGTTTCCCCTTAAAATATTATCCTTAAAGATTATCTCCCACTTGTTCCACATGTATTTTGTATACACCTAATTAATTACATGTCAATGCCCCCCACTTAAGTTTTCTGACGGTAGACTGGTTTTGCTTTTTCTCAAAATTCCCTTTACTTATTACAGGGCTAAACTGTAAGCAATGATAAATGCTTGATTGATTTAAATTGAACATAGATCATTTTTAGTGTTTTAAATATTTAAACTAATATTCTTATATTTCTCTAATCACTTGGTCATGTTATGGTTAGTCAAGTATAAAGCTATTATTTTCTAAATGGAAACTCTTCACAAGCTATCTTTCATAAAGCTCAAATGTATTTCACATATAAGTCCCCGAAGAAATGGAAATTAAGACCTTAAAAGGGAAAAAAAAAAGTTGATCTTATTCACCAGGTTTTGTCTATTTGTTTTGTAAATGCAAATGGTCTATTTGTAGTGAGCACTATCAAAACCTTGATGTGTAGGTAAAGAACTAGGAGACAGAAGACAGGTTCTAAAACCAGGTTATATATTCTAACTAGGCTCTGCAACTTTGAGCAAATTACTTTCCCTTGTTAGGTCTCAAATGCCTCATCAAAAAAAGTTGGACAACATGGTTTTTTTAATGTCTCTTATAGTCCTAAAATTCTGTAATTCTAAGTGAGAAGGACATTGGGAGAAAAAAGTTGATACCCCAAAGTTGATAGCACCAAAAGAAAAAAAAAAGCCCCACTTTGGCAAGCACCACAAAGCCTATATAAATCTGAAATATAAAAAAAGCCAACTGCATAAATGAAGTTCTACCCTTGCATCCTATCCTCGCTACCCCTTCCCAAGTGGTAACTGGAATAAACCTATCTTCTCATTATTAAAAAAAAAAAAAAATGTTTTTAATTGACTTGCAAAAGAGAAATAACTCCAATAGTTTCAGAAGAGCCACAAACACCAAAAACCATTAATCAAAACCAATAAAATAAGTAAGCGCTAGGTTCTCCTCTTCATGGCTACCCAAACTACTCACCCTCAATGACCCACATGTATAATTCTCTGCACCTGGTTAGCAAGTGTGTCTCTCATTAAAGCCCTATATAAACATATTATAGTGCCTGCTTTGCTCCTTTGATGCCAGTAGATGGAGTACATGTTCAATTTTATTCCCAAATGCTTCAATTTATCATGTTGATATGTTAGTGAACAAATATTGTTATATTGAGTGTATATGTATTAATTCTGAATAGTCATGCCAGAATCCTTATTAAGCTACTAAAGGCAGGGAAAATAATATATCTTATACCTATAATTTTGAGACAATCAAAGCCATAAAAAGATAACTGAAACCTGGTTATTTCTCATATTTCCTAAAAATGACTTTTAGAAAATTTCTTCCAATTTATTAAGATTAACTCATCTGTAGGATAACAGTTTAGAATGCTGCAGTGAAGTCAAAGGATCTGGGTTCAAATTTTAGTCCTGGCACTTATTTCAGAATTTAGACGTGGAGGATCTGCCTGAGTGCAGGTCCTAGATCTTCTACTTTTTACTACTGTGACCTTAGACAAGCCATTTGTTGTCCCACCCCACCCTGCTTATTATAAATATCTCATTTATAATAAAAGGGGATGAATGAACTAAAATGTTTTCATAAAATCTTCCATTTCTAAATCCTACCAACATAAAGCTAAAAGTAAAAAAAGTTAGCATAAATGTGCTAAATAAACTTTAACAGTGAATTTTGATTACAGTTTGCCAGAGAGATCATATACTTTTCTTGGATCTGATGCTGTGGAAAAACATTCAAGGTATTTACTATCCTCATTATACTAAATTTCAAAAAATTTCCTTAATGCAATTTAAGGAAAATGATTTATATATTATAATACAATCTGAAAATTCTGACAGATATTCTACAAGTGAACCTAATAACAGAAAAAATTAATCTGGAAGAGAAAACACCTACCAACAATGAATCACAAAGGGGTTTCGAGTAGAAAAAGTGTAACAAGCCCTGGTTTAGATGACAATTTTGACTTATTTGAAAGCCACCACCTATTCATCACTGAGATGCACTGAAATTTCAAAGACTGGACACAATTTCAAATCCAGAATAGAAGGGAAAAATTGTGAGCAGAAATTCAGCCTTAAAAAAAACAAAACAAAACAAAAAAACTTCCCATTCAGAAATCAAGCCACAAAAGGAACTAGCCTTTATTCATCTAATCTGACTATTTTCTTCTATATTTGTTCCACACCTTACTAGTTCCTGATAAATCCCTTCTCTCATGTGAAAAAGCATTTACAACTTTAAAAAGTGAAAAAAAATAGTATTTATATATTCAGAAAAGAATAGAGGCAGTTAGGGCTAGATGTTGAGATTTATAAGATGATATCATGTGTCAAGATGTATAAAGTTTCAAAAAACAAAATTTGACCTTTTAATTTCTGCCTCAAATTTCACAAAATATACAGGAAAAAAACTTTCCAAATTTTGTATCTGTAAAAAACAAAACAAAACACAAGTTTATACAATTTAATGTTGTGATAAAATGCTAACAGGTCTCTATTCATTTCAAGAATTAAAAAGTAATCTACTGAATATCTGAAAGTATATAAAGAGAACTTAATCATAAAAGCATGGTACAGTAGGAGTACTAAGAGAAAAGATAGTCCTAACTTCAATCCCAAATGTGACACTTTATACAACTACAGACAAGTTACTTAATCTCTGCTAGAGCCATAGTTTCCTCACATGTAAAATAATGTTTTACCTCAAAAGGCTGCAATGAGGTTAAAACAAAATAATGCTTTTATAAAAGTGCTTTTCAAATTTTAAAGAGTGTTATGTCAATTATTATATTATCTTTTACTTATAACATAGGACTTATACCTTAGAGAGTGAGGTGCTTGAAGACTTGCTTAACAGTGTTTGGCAAACAGCAAATACTGACTGAAAATAACTAGGCAATAATAAATATTTCAGGAGAGGAAGTACCGAGTGTTCATATAGGCCATCTGCAGAATTTCTTTCTCATGTGTAGGACCTTCAATCTCTTACTATTATCATGGACCCCAAAAGGATATATTTCTTATGAATTAACACTTGTTCTCAATCTAAATGTCATTAGACATCATCTGAAAATAGCCAGGTATGATAAATATGTGCTTCTGCTTACTTTTTGTTCCCATAGTTAAGTTACTGGGTTTAAAAAAAAAAAACAAACAAAAAAAACTACAGTGATGTGTAATTGAGCACCTGAGGGGGCCACTCCAGTTAAACAAACCTTTAAAGTGTGAACATAGAGAAAATATGATTTTTGAAGGACTGCATGTAAACTTGAGTGCTACATAATCCAACATTAGCTTTTTGGACTAAGTCAATACTAACTTCAGCTAAGGTATGCCATTTGGAGTAAAACAATTTTGATCCCATTCAGATGGACAAAACACTTCGTGATTAAGAGATTTTTTTATCTGCTTTCCCTAACCTAAAGAATAGCCCATGCAAGCTAATTTTTATAAAATAAATCTAGGTACCATATATTAACTACTGAAAACAGAGAGCTTCTTCTATTACTAAAGTATACTTTGTAACAGCTCTTATTTCTTGACCTGTGGTTATTTCATAACCATTCACTCAACAACCATTACCTCTCATATGCTAGGCACTGTGCTAGGTGCTAAGTATACAAAGATAGAAACAAAACTGTCCTAGCCATTCTAGTAGTTTACAGTCTATTCGAGAGAAACAGTTTCACAAGTAAATACAAAGTACACAATTAACAAATAAAAAGTAATTGGAAAGCAGCAAAGAAAGGGGAAGGGAATAGTTAAGATAAGGAAATTCTACACTAAGAGATGGCACTTCATTTTAGTCTCAAAGGGAACTAAGGATTAAAAGATCCAGAAATGAGGGAGAGTATTTAAGGTAATCCCAAAGAAGAGACACAGAAAAGAATGTGAGGGGATCCTGTGCCAAAAAATAAGAGGTGGGAGAGGGGAGGCAGCTAGGTGGGTAGCACAGTGGAGAGAGCAGCAGCACTGAAGTCAGGAGGACCTAAGTTCAAATCTAATCTCAGACACGTACCACTTCCTAGCTGTGTGACCCTGGGCAAGTCACTTATTGCCTCAGCAAAAATTAAAAAATAATTTTTAAATAAAAAAAATAATAGAGATGGGAGACAAGATATCATGTATAAACTAAAGTTTAGAATAGTTATGATGTTTAGCTTCACATGATATCAGTCTAGAAAGAGAAATGGGCCATGTTTAACCTATATTGAATTACTTGCTGTCCAGAGGAGGGGAGAGGGGGTAAAGGAGGGAGAAAAAGCTGGAACACATGGTTTTGCAAGGGTGAATGTTGAAAATTAACTTTGCATGTATTTTGAAAAATAAAAAAGTTATATTTTTTAAAAAAGAGAAGTGAGTACTAGATGATAAAAAGCTTCAAATGCCAAACACAGAAATTTATATTTCATCCTAGAGTCCCACAGGAAATTAATGAAACTTCTTGAGCAACATAGTGACCACTGGCAGACCTGATCTTCAGGAATATCAATTTAATATATATACAAAAAAGTGATTGTAGAGAGAAGGAAACACTGGAGCCAGGAAAACAAGGTTACTGACAAAGTCCAGACAAAAGGGCAAATGATGGCCCGAACTAAGATGGTGGCCATGTGAGTGAAAATAAAAGGGATGAGAATAATAATGGAAACAAGATTTAGCAAATAATCAGACTGGAGAGGGGAAGTATGAGACAAAGATTAGTATCAAAAGATAACTCAAAAGTTGTAAGTCTGGGTGACCAAAGAATAATGGTACCCTTCAAACAAATAGAGAAGAATTAAGAGGAGTAAATTTAGGAGGAAAGACATGATTTGTTTGGGAAATGTTGAGTTTAAGATGCCTCTGGAAAATCCAGATAGAAACATCTTATAGATGGCTTGATAATATGGAATTTGGGCTCAGGAGAGCTAAATGAATTAAAAAGCACTTATTGTGTACCAAGGACTGTGCTAGTATGGGGAGAGAATAGAGTGATAAAATGTGTAGATTGGGGAGTCATTTGCAGACAATAACTGATTCCACAAAAGGAAAGAAACAAGCATTTATTAAGTGGCTATTATGTGCTATGCTAGGCACTGAGCTAAGTATTGTATAAATATTATCTCATTTGATCCTCACAACAATCCTGGAAGATAGGCACCACTATTATCATTATTATTCCTATTTTCCTGCTGAGGAAATTGAGGGAAACAGAGTTTAAATGACTTTTTTCACATAGCTATTAAGGGTCTACTGCCTTATTTGAATTGAGGTCTTCCGGACTCGCCACCAAATCCCCAGGAGATGTTAAGACCAAAAAGAAAAAGAGTCCTGGAGTACACTTGCAAAGTCCTGAAGAAAACTAGCTGTCAAGGACGTGATTCAAGACACTTCCAATAGACTCGGATTGGAAAATACCATCTGCATCCAGAGAGAAAATTATGGAGACTGAATGTGGAGGAGGCATAGAATTTTCATCTCTTTTTTTCTTTGTCTTTTCTTTTTCATAAGTTTTCCCCTTTTTGGTCTGATTTTTCTTGTACAACATGACAAATATGGAAATATGTTTAAAAGGACTGTACATGTTTAACTTATATCAAGATTGTTTATTGTATTGGGGAGGGGAAAGCAAGGAAGGGAGAAAAATTTGGAATACCAAGTCTTACAAAAATAAATGTTGAAAAGTATCTTTACATGGATTTGGAAAAATAAAATACTATTGTGAAAAAATAAGCAAGCAAACAAAAGAAAAAAACTAGCTATTAAAATATTTTGGGTATCAAATACTAGATTAACAAAGCCATATAAGTTACTATTCTAAGTACTTAATTTTGAACTATGTAGTTGTCAGCTAATATTAAATCAATTCTCAATAAACATAACTATGGAACTAACATTTACTAGAGCAGCTTCTGTGGAATGTTAAGTGGTTTACTGGTCCAGTATAACACGAGATGCATCATGGAATAGTCAATGGAAAGAGTACTGGAAAAGTCAAAAGTCCTAGTTTATAGATTATCTAGTTGTGATATTAGTAAATTGCCCCTGAGAATTGAGCAATATCTCTAAAGTCCCTTCCTACCATGTGAATCTATGGTCCTTTTATTTTTTAAATTAATTTTAAATTTTATTTATTTTATTTAAAATTTATCTTTTAATTTATTGAATAAAACAAACATTCCCATAAACATGGTACAATTAAAAAGATAATTGCACAGGAAACTGCAAATCTACTATGTATAATTTGCTGTTCTTTTCAAATATACAACGAAATTATCATGTAAATATCTTTTTCCCTTTTTTCTCTCTCCATCTTAGCTACCATGAGACACAAATAGGTGTGTATATATGTATACATCCATACATATACACACATATACACATACATATGTAAAATTATTCTATATTTCTATTTATCAGCTTTTTCTCTGGATGGAGATATCATCTTTCCTATGTCCTTTATAGTTAACTCAGGTGTTTATATTGTTGTCAAAATAACTTATTAACTCAAAGATATTCTTAAAACACATTGTTGCTACTATATACAATATTTTCTTAGTTCTGCTCATTTCCTTCTTCATTATTTCAATCAAGTCTTTCCATTTTTTTCCTAAATTCATTGAGCTCATCATTTTTTATAGCATTCTGTCACAATCATATATCACAACTTGTTCATCCATTCTCCAACTAATGAGCATCACTGCAATTTCCAGTTGTTTGCCACCATAAAGAGAACTGTTCTACACATTTTAGAAAACACAGTATGTTTTTTTTTTTCTTTTTTCCCTAACCATTTTTGGAAATAGACCAAATTAGTGGCATTGCTGGTTTCAAAGAACATAGGGAGTTTGATAACTTTGGGGACATAATTCCAGAGTGCTCTCCAAAATGTATGGATCAGTTTACAACTTCTACCAACAATGAATTAGTTCTTTTATTAAAAAAAAAAAACCCTCCAATAATTTGTATGGGAAAGGAAGAATTATGGCCATTAGGACTAACTAATTAAGTCATACTATATAAAATGGACGTGTCATTTATTTAATCTGGATTTCAGAACTATTTTATCATATACTCAGATGCCAGGAAAACCCCAATTCATAACACCTGTATGTTAAAAAAAAAACAAACCAAAACAACAACCAAAAAAACTCCTATGTTTTAATGGCACCTTAAGTATTCCCGGTACCTTTCTCGAAGTTAACTTGTTTTTTAAAAACAAAATAGAACAAGACATTTTAATTTCTGGCCTGTATCTTAGGTACTTTCACAGCCTCCTAAATCTTACAAGGAATGTTTGGTTTTATGGTTAAAATGAGTGTCATATATCAAAGCGATTTGGAAAAAAGTAAGTTATTTTGGCCATTTTGAGCTTGTGATGCCTCTGGGCCACTTTTGAGTAGGGATGGCTTTAGAAATCAACAAGGGATTTAAAAAAATTAACAGAATCTATGGGATTTACCACAATTGGTTAATCATTTTCCTACTGTCTCTCAGAAGAGCTGTTAAGAGGCAGTTTTCAGATGAAGAAATCAAAGTTAGCTGTATCACAAAGCATATGAAAAATGTTCTATATCACTTCTGATAACAGAAATGCAGATTAAAAATACTCTGAGGTAATATTTCATATATCAATTAGATAGCTAATATGACAGAAAAGGAAAATAACAAATCTTGGAAGGGATGAAAAAAAATTAATGCACTGTTTATGGAGTTGTGAACTGATCTAACCAATCTGGAGAGCAATTTGGAACTATGTTCAAAGAGCTACAAAACTATGCATATATACACTTTGACCTAGCAATACCACTGATAGCTCTGTATCAGAGATTTTAAAAAGGGAGGGAGAGGGAATGATTCATCTGTACAAAAATATTTATAACACCTCTTTTTGTGATGGCTTAGAATTAGAAATTAAGGGGATGCCTATCTACTGGCTGAACAAGTTGAGATATATGATTGTAATGGAATCTTACTGTGCTCTAAGAAATGATAAACAGGCTTATTTTTTAAAAATCTGGAAAGACTTATTTGAACTATCATGATACAAAAGTAAAATGAGCAAAATCAGGGGAACATTGTACAAAGTAACAGGCAATATTGTATGCTGATTAATACAATAATTCAAGACAATTCCAAAGTACTAATGATGAAAAATGCTGTCTACCTCCAGAGAAATAGTTGATCTGAATGCAGGTCAAAGCTTATTATTTTTTACTTTTTTGTGATTCCCCCCCCCCCCATTGGATCTGTCTCTTCCTTCACAACATGACTCAATATAGTAAATATATTTTTTATGATTGCAAATGTATAACTTATAAACAAATTGCTTACTATCCTAGGAAGAAGATGAGAGGAAGAGAAAAAGAGAAAAAATTCGGAACTCAAATTTTTAAAAAATGAATGCTTTCACCAGGAAAGAGAGAGAGAGAGAGAGAGAGAGAGAGAGAGAGAGAGAGAGAGAGAGAATGAATGCTAAAAATTATGTTTACATGTAATTGGGAAAAAAATAAAGCATTTAAAAAATATTTAAAAGAACTGTTAGGTAATTGTTTCTGATATTCAGATCTTCCCTCTGAGAGTTTTAAAGGTCTAATTTCCAAAGATGAAGCATAATCAATTGTCAAGATATTTTCCTCCAAAACTAGATAAAATTTATAGTGGTAGGGTCATGTAGAGTAGTAGAATCAGAATAGTTAAATTTAAGCTTTGGTTCCAAGAAATACTAAGTGTAAAACCCTGAAGCAAATCCCTTAAATCAGAATGTTTATCTGTAAAATTAGTACAATCCTCAAACCAACTATTCTCAGAGGTCAGAGTGAGAACATTTTGGAAAGCTTATAGTGTACTATATCTTCAGTAATAAAAGTATATGTATTTATATGGCCTGTCTCAAAATGATAGCTCATATTTAGAATGCTTTTAAACTTTATAAAACTTTTTTTAAAGAAGTCATTCAAAAATATCATTGAATTATGCCATTCATTTCAAGGTCGTGGATAACTGCAAAATATGAAAATATGATAACCCACACTGATTCAATGAATCAATCAGCATTTATTGAATGTGTGTGGTATGTAGAGTATTGCACATTCCAAAGAGATGTGAAAATGAGAATATCTCACTTCTTTCTGGAGAGAAAAAAACTATAAATTTATTAACCAACATAATATGTGTACTGCAACCTTGAACATTTTGCCAATCTTCAGAATATTATTTTTTGTGTATAAATCATCCTTAAAAAACATTCTTTATAGTGCCAAAACCAAGCTATCCATATAAAGAAATATAATTATGTATATAGACAAAGACAACTTTTATTTTTCTCCTTAATAAGTGCATAAAAAGTGGGGCATAGCAGATATAAAATGGGGCTTGGAATCAAGAAGAACTAGATTCAAATCCTTCATCTTAAGATATTAATAGTTTTAAGACCTATGACAAGTCACTCAAAACTTTTGTATTTCTCAGTTTCCTCCTTTGTAAAATGTGGAAGTTTAAACTCTCTTCCAATTCTGAAGGCATATGGGGATGGGGGAGAGATAGACAAGACTAAGCAAGTCACTGACCTCTCAGTGCTCTAGGTCAAAGCTTCTTAAACTGTATTCTCAATATCATATGGGGTCTCATAACTGAATGTAGGAGTCATGAAATTATGATTTATAATCAGTAAATGTTTGATGTGTATACCTATTTTACATACCTAAATGTACAGTTAAGTAAAAATTTATCAGGCAAAAAGAAGTTGCAATTGGAAAAAGTTTAAAAAGCCCTGCTATAGGTAAATTCTCTTAATACTATTAATGTGGTGTAAAGAGAATTTTCTCAAGCTAGGAGTTTCTGTAGCAATGAAACCACATTCTAATTCCTATCTCTATTAAATACATATGCTAACTTGATACCCTTTTCTAATTATTCAATTTGAAGTATAATATAGGCCAATAGCTGCCTACTTGGGCAATCAAGGACACACTGACTTTTAAATCACTCCAAACTCTTCTCCCACGATCCCCCAAAGCAAAACACAAAAACATTTGGGTGCTTAAAGTCATTATCTTATGAGTCCATTCTCTGTATCTTTCTTAAATCCTACTACTATAGCTTATTAAAAAGTTGCCTTTCTACCCTGTATCTAAATGCCAATATAAATTTCAATTTCTCATAGATATTTTATCACCTCTTCTCCTTAGAATCTCACAGCTATTTACAACTAGTAATTTTTTCCATAAGGCGATTAATAAAGAATGCTAATTTCATTTTCTTCCTTTTCTTTTTAAAGCAATGTTTGTTGTTCAAGGAAAGGCAAGCCCCAAACCAACAATTTCTACATATTTTAAAAATATGGTCTGTTTTGTGTAACTTATTATTCTATAATTAATACAATTGTTTTCTGTCCTTCAAAAATGATACTTTACTATTTGAATCTAAATTTTATCATTCATCTTTCTAACTATCCACTTCATAGGGCGATTACGGAAAAAAACTATTATTTTCATCTTTCAAGAAATTAGAGACATTTTTAAATGGATGTTCAAAAGTCATCTGTCTTATTACTCTTAAATCATTCTCAAATAAAACTAAACAAACTATTTTCATAGATGTATTTATTTCATTCCTAAAATTTTACAGAAAGCACAAATCCATTGAAATATTTTTTAAAACTGTCTAAATCTTTTACTTCAAAAATTCATTTTGAAAATTCCAATCAAAAATTAAACTATTTAAAAACTCAACCTTTAGCCAAAAAAATCATTATTTATAAAGTTGTACCTTTATTCAGGGGAATGTTTCAGCATACAAACATCCCATTCCTGTATTTATAAAGTATTTTAAAATTTCTTCAAAACTTAGCCTAAAAGAATTTGTGCTTCATTTTAAAAATCCAAACTTACAAAATAAAATTACTTTTGTTAATTTAAGTTTGTGTTAAAAAAAAACTGTAGACAAATTTGATTAAGGTTTTTAAAAACAAGTATTTTTTCCCAATTGACTGCTGTTGATTACAAAAGTCTTCTTGCTAACATTAATGTTCAACCAAAAAAAAAAAGAAAATTAAATATTTTAATTTTACACTACATTTTTTTCAAAATTCCCTTTTAATTTCTCCATAATCTAAACAGTAAGGGTAAACTTTAAGATGCTATTAAAAGCAGTGACTTACCTTACTAGTCTATGTAGTCTGAATAAAGGTGGGATTTTCATGATAAAGATGACAGAAGCATTAATAAGGAAAGTAGCTTCTAGAAAGTATAAGATTCTAATCAATTCTCCAAAGATAGCTTTCCTCTCTGAGAGTAGCAATTCTGCTTTTCTCTTTATACAGTATCAATATCAAAATTGAAAGCCACCTCAGCTTCTTAAACTGTGGTTTGAAACCCCCCATATAGATTTAACAATGTGGAGGTTGCAAAATTATGATTTATCACCAGTAAAGGTTTGATTTGTCTACTTATTTAGTCACATAAAAATTTCTTGAGCAAAAAGGGATCACGAATGGAAAGTTTAAGAAGCCCTGATTTATGCTATACTCAAATAAGAGAATTCCTTTTATAATGAACCCTTCAGTTTCTGCCTTTAAAACTTGATGAAAGAAAACCATACTACCTTCCAAAGACAACTTATATTACATTATGGGACAGCTCTAATTTTATAATTTTTTCCCCCCTTAAATTGAGCCTAAATCCACCCATATGCTTATGTAAACAGATTAAAGACCTGTCTTATTTATACACATATATACATGCATTTATATACCTTTAGATTCCAGTAATAGTTTTCATGATGAGTTTCTAATAAAAATTTCAATTTTAATTTTATACCTAATTGATGAGCTCATACCCAACAAAAATGATAATATACATTTTTGATTTACAAACCAGCAAATAGCTTTCAGAATATGTATAGCTATAATATCTCTTAAAAAGGTGACACAAAGTAGGAATTAAACTTTACAGATGACAAATAAGAAAACAGGTTTAAAATTCCTAAGTTTGTAAAAGTCTTTTACTTTTCTTTTAACCTAATAAATATGACTACATTCAAGAATGAATCCATTGAATTTTTAAACATGAATTTTGAACAATCTCTAAATGACTGATAATTAAAAGAACTTTTCAACCTGACCTTCCACTCTAAACAATAGCTATCAATTAATTAAATGGGATACAATTCAAATTCTGACTTTTCTATTCAAGACTCTGAATAAAGAACACACTAACAATCTATTTTATTCCAAGATGTGCTTCACTTAACACATATGTTATGGATATTTGCTTCTATATTTAAGGCAATAAAAACCCAAAGATCCCATATGGAATTTCTAAACCTGGCATAATTACAGGTTTATTTTATTCAGTTCCATCATATAGGGGAAAGAACATTTGGGAGTGTAGCCAAAAGATCTGGTCTAGTATTGTGTTTCCCTGGACAAGTCATTTTATCTTTCTGAATAGCAATTCCCTTCCTCATCACTAAAAATGAAGATGATCTTTGTATTCTACTCATCAAGTAATTTTATATTTCTAAGTATCAGTTCCCTTTTCCATCACTAAAAATGAAGATAATATTTGTATTTACTACCTCACAAAATTTCTTAAAATGACCCAATGAAATACTGCAAAAGTGCCCAGGTTAAAAACATGAGCAATTCTTATTCTGCATAGTTCTTCAATCAAGCCTATTTCAAAAATTCTAGATTTCATAAACTATTTGGAGAAGAGGCAAAAAGTTATCTGACAAATGCAATATAAAATCTGTATTATACATTTTTTTATATCTACCCAATAAATATTTAGATTTTACATAAAAACTATGGGACTCAAACTATTAAATAAATTACACAGGATAAAAGTTTCAATCTTTCCCATGAAATAAAGAAAAAAAGTACTGAGCTTGTTACCTGATTAGCATAAACACGTGGTTATTCTTATTATTCACCTACCAGATTGTAATGGGTGCATAAAAGATTCTTGTCTTATTTAATTAAAGACACAGATCCTCTGGAGATTCCTCCTTTAACATGTCAGAAAATACAAATCCTTCCCTCCTACTGGGCAGGACACAAATGATGTGTGTTGGACATCTCTTTAACACTCACCTCAAATTGCAGCTTTACCACAAAGCCTATTCCTCTCAGTTGGATTACAACAACCTTTATTCATCAGGACATCACAAAACAGTCTGTTTTACTCTTCTCTATTAGGCTTATCAAGAATTAGTGTATATCATATTCTGTTTATGTGTCTCATCTTCTTGCTCAAGCTCCATGAGGGTAGAAGAGTATGTTTTAACTGAACTTAAAAAAAAAAAAATCAATTGCTCCAGCATTTGGAACAATTTCCTAAAGATACAATAGGTGCCTAATACCTCTGTTCAATTTAATGTATAGAAAAAAATTCAATCTTAAAACTGTGGACCTATCTTAACATAAGCACCAAAATCCTTAGGTACAGGGAATATGTAAGTAATTAGGTCCTTTAGCCTGAGAAAAAGAATGAAGACCGTACCACCACTGTTCCATGGAAGTCAGGAAGTTTCCCAAAATAAAATTTAAGCCTTGAAATGCATTAAAGATTCTAGAAAAATCCCTAAACCATTTCTCCTAAAGAACTAAGGACAAAGGGTTTTGATATTATTCTAGAATAACTCTTACCCGGAATAGGATAAAAATGATTATCTATATGTGGCCCACAAATAACATTTTTTCTATTTCATATAGATCTGTATTAGGGTAAGGGTATTTGCAGAATGTACTCTATTTTAAAAAGAGGGTGTTCTGAAAAATTCTGCCACTATCAATAGAGCACAAAATAAGGATACTTCAAAGACTAAATTTTAGAGATATTTCAACTAAACACATGCTGTTGAAAATTTTCCCTTCAAATTCTATCCAAATAACATTAAAAGTTATACTATACTTGCATATCACTTTACAATTTTACAAAATATATCATTTGATCCTCACAACAACCCTGTGAGGTAGGTGGGATAGATTAAGTTTTAGTATCCTATTTTACCAATATGTCAGATTGGTCACTTGCCTAGTGTCACATAACTAATAAAATGATAAGTCATGAAAGTGAAACCTTAGCCAAAAACTGCCTCTAATGGGATCTCTCTCACTATAATTCCAGAATATGATTAGAAATACTGACTTAAATAAAATAAACAGGTGTTTTTATTTCTTTTGTTACCTACAATATGAAAGTCAAGAGAAGTTTTCTCCCATGACAATTGACTATGTTCAAATTTACAGGAAAAAAAAAAAATCAAAGAATCAGTTCAGAAAACAGAACTCCCTCCCCCCTCCCCCCCCTTCACTTTCTCTTCCCCTACGTCTCTGCTGTTTCTGTGTTTCTCCCTCCCTTTTCCTTGTCTCTCCCCCTGGACACCCACCCCCCACTTCCAAGTACTAAATATGCATCCTAACACTTTCAATTAAAAGGGTAGAGGTTTTTAGCTCCGGGAATTATCTATAAGCCTAAGGCAGTAAGTACACTAGACACTCCCCACAACCTAACTTCGGCTAAACCAAGCCTACTTAAATATTATCTGCCCCACCTTGATTTCACACATTCATTAAACATTTGTTGTTAAGTACCTACAAAGAGCAAGACAGATATCAAAGGAGGTACACAATTAAGACACATTTCCTTAATCCTGGAATCAAAATCTCAGCCTCGACTTCCTCCCCAATTTCAAAAGCCAGAGAAAGCAAATTACCTGAGTAAGTAAAATTATCCTGGTGCAGTTCTGAATAGGGACTGTACCTATGATTTTACTGTTAAAAGGAACTCCAGGATGAAATCAAGTCCCTCTACAAATGTGCACTCACAGGTACCTCCTCTGTAATTTATAGTTTTAGAGTTTCGTAGACTACTGTAGGAAGCTAAATGTCTCATATGAAGAGTCACTCAGCAAATGTGTTTCAGAGGCTTAATTTGAACTCAGGTCGGCTAGCCTCCAAAGCCAGTTCCCTTATCTATTATCTTAGATATTATCTATTATCTTTTTATCCTATTCTGGAAGACCCCTTAATTAGCACAGCATAAAAGGGACAGAGTTCTCTGTAGCCCATGAGCAATGTTTCTCTTTACAGGACGTGTACATAAAAGCATGGGGATATACATAAAAAAGTTATACATGTATATACATACATATGTATGCCAAAAAAAGAAAGAGATGGAATGGCTGACTGCATGTTATGACCTTAGGAATAAATTAAGAATGGCACCATGGGCAATCTCGTGTGCTAAAGAATCATGAGAAGGAAAGAACTCTTTGAACCCGTTCTCCCTAGGGTCCAAGGAAAAACGGTATCTGAGTCTCATCCTACGGCAGAAAATATTCCTATAACAAGGATTTGAAAGACTAATTCTCTTTATGCTAAAAAGGTGCCCTAAGGTGCCAGATGTTCCTCAGGCTTCTAAAGACCATGGGAACTATCATCCCAAAGCGGAACAATGCACCAAAACAACTTTTCATCTCAATCTTCATAGTGGATTCTCAACAGGACAGGAAATATTTTTCAGCGCACATTCTGATGTTCTTTAGAATGCCTACTTCCCATATATACCAAGACGACACATTAACTAAAAAGCCTCTTAAATCCAAAGGCAAGAGTACTCATATGGCGAGCATCCAGCTCAAGTTTGGGAAGGCGGGGAAAAGGGTCTTAATCCTTCTCCCCGCCGAAAAATAAAAAGTGGTGCAGGTGCTCGGCGACAGTCCCCGATTCTACTCAGTCCCAAGGACAGGGACACTGAGCGACGCCCGCTCCCCCTTCAAGCCCGAAGGTGGGTGGGGGAGGGGCCATTACGAACCCCCTCGCTCCCCTGAGGGGCCGGAAGACGAAAGGCCTCAGACTGTCTCCTCTTTCCCGGTGTTCAGAGGACGTAGGGAAGCTCGGGGAGCCAGTCCTCCCGAGCCCCAAGCTGTAAGATGGGGCCGAGTGCGCAGTAGGCCCCGCGCCGCCGCCATGGGCCCCACCGGCTGTCAGGAGACAGCTTAGCCGAGAAGAAGGCAAAGGGAACTGACTCCACCACTCGACCGAGGGGGAGCAGCACCCCCAGGTATGGTGGGGAGGGATCCGGGAGGCGGAGAGAGGAGACGTACCTCCGAAACCTCATCTTCATCACTGCCGGAGCCACCACCACCGCCGCCGCCGCCGCCGCCGCTGCCGCCACCCCCGGTCCGGAGCACGGCGGCTGCCAGCTTGAAATCCAGCGCCGCGTCCCCTCCGCCCGCGCCGCCACCTCCACCGCCACTACTGCCACCGCCACCGCTGCCGCCGCCACCGCCACTACCACTGCCACCCGGTGCGGGCCCGGCCTCCCCGAAGAGCCGCACGGTACGGAGCCCCAGCCCGACCCCTCCCGGCGGAGGTGGCTCCGAGGCCCCGGCCGGGGCCGAGCGCGGAGTCACAGAGTCCAGGTCCTCCTCGAAGGAGCCACTACCGCCTCCGCCGCTCCCGCCGCCGCCGTCTGTCAGCATAGTTCGCACGCGGAGCCGGAGCCGCAGCCGAGTAGCCCGCGGCCGCCGCCGCCGCCGCTGGTCCCCGGAGCGAGAGGAACTGCAGGAGGAAGAAGCTTCTCCTTCCCCCAGTCCCAGCAGCGCCACTAACTTCCCACAGCCTAACCTGCTGCCTCCCGCCCCCCCACTCGCCACTGGCTGCAGAGCCCCGGCGGCCGCCGTTTATTGGCCGCGGCTGCCCGTCGCTCAGTCCCTTCGTCACGCGCTGCTCGCTGGCTCGAGGCCACCAAGCTGCGTTGAGCAGCGCAGGCCGAGGCGGTTGCGAGCGCCCACCCTCTACTCCGCGCGCGCCAACTTCCGGTCTTTCTCTGTTCTTATTGGCTAGCTTCCTTGCCCATCGCTTCCCAACCTTAATGTGGATTAGCCGGCAGTGTCGTCAGTCCTGTTGACCCCTCACAATGGGGGATTTCATTGGCGCAATGAAGTGTCGGTCATTTGGTCACCCGACGTCGCGTGGCGCAATTGGCCGGTTAGCATGTCAGTCATCCCGCCCCCTATCTGAGGTGACGGGAAGGGGTTGGGAAATCCCCAATCGATATTTCAATGCTGGCGAGAATGACGCCCAGGGATAGGTGAGGTTTGGAATAGCATTCACTCTCCAGTTGGTTGGGCTTCCGTGGCAAAGGCCCAAAGAACCAGAGAAGGAGGGGTAAGAAGAGGGCAACGCAATTTCTAGGCGCCGCTCTGAGACAGGCGCGGAAACTATGGCCGGTCAGAGAAAGTGCGCTCTATGATTGGAGGAAGAAATGCTGTCAGTCAACGAAGGGCCCCGCCCCTCCTGTCGGACTATGATTGGAAGAACTGGCTGTCAGTCAGTACAAATGAGCTCCGCCTCTTGGGCAGGTGAGGCTGCATTTCCCTTTGAACCCCACCCTCCCGCGTTCCCCGCGGCTTTCTCCGGCACCTTCTCCACCATATGGAAGGCCCTGAGTTGCCAAGGGAAAGGAAAAACTCTTGGGAGCTTCAAAAGCCTCAAATTTTCTGGGGTTCGGGCCTCCCCCGTCCTGTGGTGAGGCTATGGATTTAGGGCGCGCGGAGTAGCCTACGGTAACTGCTCCGAGGTATTTCCGCGGGAGGCCTTCCAGCCCCAGAATCGGTGACTCCGCCCAGGCCCGGGCGCGGGCAGCTACGGACCCAAAGTCTTGGCCTACGCCCCTCCCCCCAGCTCTGAGCTGCTGCCGCGGCTTCCAGTGTCACCTTCACTCCCCACCCCCCACAACTCCAAGCTGAAGTGTGTCGAAATAGGTCGGGATTGCGCCGACTGCCGGCCCGGGAAACTCGGCTCCCGCTGTGGAGTAAAAGACGAGCGGCGGGAGCTGAGGATTTCGCCGGCCCCAGGGCCCAGTTCGGCCACAGACTCCAGTTCTGACTGCTTCCTATCACTGGGATTTTCCGTTGTAAAAGAAAACTGGTTAAATTAGGACTGCTTTTAGGTTCCTCCGGGAGAAAATTTTATGTGCTATTGGCATTAATGGGATGAAAGCCCTTATCGCGGCTTATCTAGAATAAATGTCACTGCTAGAAGGTGCCTCATTGGACAGCTACAGGAATTGAGCCTCAATAAGTAAATCGACTTGTTTGAGGTCGCACAGTTAAGTAGGGGCTGAGCTAGGAACAAAATCCAGGCCTTAAGAGTACCGGGTCCAGTGCTTTTTCTATTCCACCTGCCAGTCCTCTGTTAGCCAGAGTAACAGAGGAACCTTGGAGAAGCTTCTGTCGCTAGACCCAGAAAATGTCAACGGAATAATGAGTTGAATAAAGACTATTAAAGATTTCTGGTTGCTTGGTACTGTCTTGCAGCCTTAGTAAAGCTTAGTTTTTAAACAGCTTGGTTGTGCAGTATTTATTGTTTCATCTCTTTTGAACTAGTAACTGAAAAATATCTTTGGAAATAAAATCTAATAAACCAGATTCTGCAAAAATATTAGGAAACGTGATGATTGGCAGTGTATTCATAACATGATGTTCCCCCCCTTTTTGTGAAATCACCTTAAAGCCTATTAGATAAGCTTGCTATTTTCAGCTAAGGAGTTTATACTTAATGCAAAGGAATACTTCTTAAATACTACACAAGAATATTAAGTTAAAGATAGCTTATTATGACTTCATCTAGCACCTATGAGATAATTATTTCAGATCCTCAGTGTTTTAGAATCTTAAAGTCTATTTTATGGCCCAAACTAATAACAAAAGAAACCCAACATTGTCCAACCCACTTCAAAGCTGGATGAATCAGATTTAGCTTGTATGCATCCTGTAACAAAAATAGATGCTGACAGATAAAACATTATTAGGGAGAAAAGGGGTCTTCTTGCTGTACCTGCAAACTCAAAACACAAAACATCCTTTCGAACTATCTAAAAATATTGTACTTTCTAATCTATTTTAAAAAGAACTCAATCTCAGAGACTTTTTTAGAATTGTATACTATTTCAGATAGCCCCAAAGAAAATAAATTATCTCCTGATGATGTAAAATAAATTATCTCCAGAAATTTAACTGCCCAGTGATGGGTAGGACATTTGCTCAGTAGTTTTACAGGTAGTGTGGTATTTAAAAATTTCCAAACCTACTCTTGTACTTGCTGATATTTAAAATGAACATTATTTAACTTTTCAGGATTTAATAATAGCTCACTGGATAGTGTAAGGTTCATAGTCCTTTATGTACTTTATCACATTAAATTTTCAAATTTCAAAAAAGATTTGAAATCTGAAGCCAGGACTTTCTTACTCCAAGACATATATATATATATATATATATATATTACTCCAAGACATATATATATATATATAATATATATATATGTATATATATATATATTTTTTTTTTTTTTTTACACACAAAACTTTTTAAACTTGTGATAGGGGGAAGGAGTGTGAAGAATTACTGGATTTGGAATCAGAGGACCAGATCCCAGTTCTGCTATTTCTTAGCTGTGTGACCTTTAGCAAGTCATCTAATCTTTTTGGACCTCAGTTTACTTATCTATAAAATGAAGGAATTGGACTAGATGGTCTTTAAGAACAGTGATAGTAGATCTTTTCTTATTTTATGATCACTTCCTCCCAATCACAATTGATAAGGTTGCACATTCAAGATAAAGTTATAAAACTCTTTATCAGTATGATTTGTAATTACTTCAGTTTCCACATTTTTAAAAGAATGAGACTCATTCTGATGTGAGAATAGATTATAAAACATGTTAGTAAACTAATGAAAAGATAATTTTATTAGTACATATTGAACTTTGAAGAACACAGAACTCTTTAAAAATGTTTTGTTTAAAATTAATATGAGAACAATAATTACATAGAAAAGGGATCAGGATATTTATTTGAATCTCCATGAGCTGGAACATAGAACTTTGACTCTAGTTTGGCTATCATTTCATTTCAACAAACATTTATGTGCATAGCTCTGTTCTGGTCTTGGAGAAGGAAGTGCATAGACTCAGTAAAACATAGGTCTTGCTTCTGTAGCGCTCAGGTTGAGACATATAACATATATACAGTATTGCACAATAAGTTTAACAGAGAAAGATAAAACAGTATTATGTAAAGCTATGAAGTGTAGGGAAAGACAAAGGAAAATTCTTTAACTCCAGAATATCATTTAAAAATGCTAATGTAGTAAACAGCTTTCTCACCAGTGATAGATATTAGCTTGATAAGCCAAGCCAGTGATAAATACTCATGAAAGTAAAGTTATCAATCCACATTTTATTAACATGTAACCCAAGGCTTTTTATAGGATGTCTAATTTCAACATAAGTCTTATGTTTGATGTACTTCAGGATATGCAGTAAGCATATTTATTTGATAAGATATATACGTATGTGTGTATTATTTCATTAAAATATAATAAACTGCTTGCAGATGGGAACTTTTTTTTTTAATTTTTGTATCTAAAACATCTGGAATGGTTCCTGGCATATAAGTGTTTATTAAAGGTTTGTTGCTCAGTCATTGGATGGATTGACTAATAAGTGATTGCAAATGTGGCTCTAGAGTCACAGTAATTGAGCCAAATAATCCAGATAACAGTAGTGTTTTATTATAATTTTAGTGTTCCAGGAGATGAGATTCCTCAGCATGGATTTTAAAAGAGTTAAAATACTCTTTACCTTCCTTTTTCAACTTTTCAACAAACCTAATTTATACTTAAGGAATAGCTTAATCAGCTATGTAGAAAAAAGAAATGGAAGTCATCCATTGTAGGATAGAGTCATCTGTTTCGCCAAGAGTTAAGAAATGAATTCCACCAGACTACATTGCCTTTTTCACCCTATTACATACTTGCTTTAATTCTCTACTTTCATACAACAACATAAATTTTAGTGAATCCTTACAAAGTCTTGAGGATAGAAGTAGATGGTAAGTAATAATTCCTTTTTTTTTTTTTTTTTTTTTGTCTTGACTAAAAACTTAATAATGCCACTTCAGTGGGCTGCTAAATTTGGATGGTGTTCTGCCTGTTTTTTTTTTTTTTTTTTTGGCAAATTAGGAAAAAAAACCAACAGTGGCAATATGGTACAGAATCCAAATTTTTCACCACATTTTTATTTGACTTACTCTTTGAGAGGTTTGGTAGAAAGTGGAGGATAATGGGGAAAGGGAATTTAAAGTGAGGCTTACATAGAAGACAGTCATTTTTACTCACACCTTTTGCACGTTTCTAGAGACAAGGCCAAAGTTTTCAGAAACTACCTAGTACTTTCGCATCTTAGGAATTTACCAAGGCTACTTTTTGGAGATTGTTCAGCACTGAAAGTAGCTCTTATACCTTAAATATGTTTCTTAAATCTACATACAATTGTGACACAACTCAAGCAAATTACATCCTTAAAACCAGCTTTAATTCCGTATAATTTTAATCCATTAACAAGTATTTATTAAGCAGCTGATGGGTGAGAGGCCTGTGCTAGGTTCTGAGGGACACAATGAAGATGAATAAGACATGGTGCCTACCCTTAATATAGTTTGGAATATACAAGATATACAAAAACTAGGGGCAGCTAGGTGCTGCAATGTAGAGAGCATAAGACCTGACTTCAAATCTGGCCTCAGACACTTAATACATCCTACCTGTGTGACCTTGGGCAAGTCACTTAACCCCAATTGCCTCAGCAAAAAAAAAAAAAAAAAAAAAAGATATGCAGAAAGCAATAACTTCATGAGGCAATGTGGTATAAAAAGAATGTTCACTGGTTTTGGATTGAGAAGACCTGGGTTCAAGCTCTGCTATTTTTTATTATATTATTTATTTTTATTTTTTCCCTATTACTTTTTTATTACAGCTTTTTATTTACAAAACATATGCATGGGTAATTTTTCAGCATTGACCCTTGCAAAACCTTCTGTTCCCACTTTTCCTCTCCCTCCCCTTACTCTCCCCTAGATGGCAGGTAGACCAATACATGTTAAATATTTTTAACAAAGCAAGATTTCACTGCCATGCCAAACAGAGGTACCCATGGACAAGAACATAGAAATGGAAATTTCCATTTCGGTGGCACTTTTAAGGTTTATAAAGTGGTTTTCCTTGAAAAAAACCTGTGAAGGAGATAAATGGAGGGTGGGAGAAATATGAAATTAGAGCCACATTTTGGAGGATCTTAAATGCCAAGTTAAGTGATTTCAACTTTATCTTATAGTCAATGGGGAGCTATTGAAAGCTTTTGAATAGGGGATTAACATGATCATCATAGCTGTGGAGATTGAAATAGTAATTCAATAATAATTTGTAAGATTAGAAGAAAATATTGAAGGTGGGGAAGGAACTAGTTAGAGAACTGTTGTTATAGAAGTTAAAATCAATGATAGGATTGTATATTTTGAGCTACAGAGAACTGTATTGATCATTTAAAATACATGCCCTCATTTTACAGATAAGTAATAAGTAGCAGATCTGGGATTTCATCTCTGACCTTACGTAAATATTTATTCATGTGGATTAACATGTGAAAATCCATTTCATATCCACTTATAAATACAGAAATTAACATCCATTCATTTGCCAAATTTTATCAATTTTATTTATACAATATCCCTTTCATCTACTCTTCTCTTGGCTACCACTCTGATTCAGTCCTTCATCACCTCTCCCTTGACTCTAGCACTAGCTTCCTAATTGGTTGCCTTTAAGTGCCTCTCCTGCCATTTTCCTGAAGGATTTGCCCATGATACTCTCTTACTCATCAAAATCCACTAACTTCCTACTATGTCAAAAACCAAAAATAAACTCTTCTCTTTGGTTTTTAAAGCTCTTTATAAACTGACCCCAACTTACTTTTCCAACACTATGCATTATTCACTTCTGCACACTCTACAATTTCCCCCAAAATGGCATTTATTATTTCTCTTACATGACACTCCATCTCTTGCCTTTGAATTAGTTTATGCATTCCTGTCTCATCTCAGTCTCTTGAAATCCCTTGTTTCCTTCAAGATTTAGCCCAACTGCCAATTCCTACATGAAGTTCCTGATTTCCTCCTTCCTCTAGCTACTAGTGCTCTCCCTCCCAAAACTTTGTATTTCTTTTGTATATATATCTATCTTGTATTTATTTTTGTGCATACTTATGTATATTTTGTCTCCAATCAGAAACTGTTACTTGAAGCTAGACTTTCAATTTTATCTTTGTATCTCTTTTACCAAGCAAAGTACTTGGCATATACCCCTTAATAAATGTGGTTTATTTATTTAGTTATTGATCGACAGGAGCATAATTCATTAAGTGAGGCACAAATTAAATAGACACCAGCCCACATAAGATGAAAAGAGTCAGATTGGACTGAAAGCAAGACATAGATCTCTAGAGACTCATAATCTAATAAAAAGAACAAAAATCCAGTATTAAGGTCCTCATCTCTCTTCATCTCACATGTAGAGAAGTCTGAAGTCCATTCTAGACAGTAAAGAAATTATGCAAACTAGCAGCACCTCAGTCTACTAATCTATGGGTCATTTTGATACATAATTTAACCATTCATAGTTCCTCTTCTTAATGAATTTTGAAATAGCATTTGATTATGCTTGCTGGCCTGGCAGCTAGATAGGAGAGACTTGGTTTTTTGGTATCGTATTTGTCTCTTTCTGGTGAGTTCTTACACATTTTAGTTAATCATCCAATCTGCACTCAACCTCTTTATCATATTATTCTAAGTAGACCTTTACACTCTAGATCTTAAAATTCCTTTACAAAGAATCTAGAGCCATAAGCCCTTCTTCAGTCAGACTCCATTTCAGTAAAGAAACCTCTAAACCACAGGCCAAAAACAGTTGGCATTTATGCCTTGGATCACTATTCTAGAAATAGATAATATCCTGATGTGACGGGGAGAAAACTGGTTATTGAAAACATGTGTGAATCTCTTTAAAATATTTTTTAAAAATTAAGAGTAAACAGGAAGCATAAACAGGAAGAGTAAACAGGAAAGACAGCTTTGAAAGCCTTAAATTTTTTATTTAAAAAGTAAAGTAAGCATTACATAATAAAGAGCTGCATTTTCTTATACATTTTCTTTTTCTACCTAAGAAAATGTCCATTTTATTTGGTGTTTGTTAATGTTAGAATATGTAAATGAAACTTATCATAAATAAATAATTGAATTAAAATTCTAAAAAGAAAAGTGTACCAAGATTTTAAATTGTGCTAGCAAGGGAAACTTAGGACTGTACTTCTTGGCTTATAGGAACGGAGTCTTGAAAACTTGGGAACTTTTCAAACCAATCTACAAACTCACTGAAGTATGTATATTTACTAGATATTGGTTGATTTATGATCAACTTGTCTTCCAATGACATGTAAAATTATATTTAGTGAGGCTGAATATTTGGTACAATATGTCTCAGGGAAATTTATAACATGGTCTCCCACACCCATTCCTCAACCTCTGACTTTACCATCAAGAATCAGAAGCATTTTAAACAGACCAAAGTCTCAAGGGCATCTACCCATAACTCCTGTTTGGGGAGCAAACATGTTTATAAGTAGGAACTAGTTTCCTTCTGGTTAAGCCAAACTTTTATTTAGTCTTTGAACTCAATTCACCGCACCCTTGCTTATGAGGTCAGATCCATAAATTAGTAGACGCAGTTCAGTGTTCACCTGTAGGGCAGGTAACAGTGCCACCCACCAAATACCTTAAGGAAGCAGTGTAATGCATATTGTGGCTGCAGAGTGTCTTGAGAAAACTCTGGTAAGATTCAAACATGGAACATGTTCCAGGACCTATACCTCATGAATCCTGGGACCGTGAGTAAGAAGGATGATTGTCAGGACTCGCCCAGGCACTCTTCTAACCTGTAAGTCTCTCTCAGACACAGGCCAGTTCTCAGGTTTCCTGCTTAACAATAGCAAAATAATAAAACCAACTAGGGTTCAGCCTTCTAGTTGGGATTGGGAGATGAGGATGAGAGGTAGGAAAAGATTTGTCCAACAATCATTAGAAAGTTTGTCAGTTTTCATCATTCCATCCATAGTGCATGTATCTGGTGTATCAGAGGAATCTGGTTAGAGTTGATAAAGTCATCTTATTCCTGCAAGATATAGGAGGAAAGAGGAGTTCCTATTGAAGATAGTTTCTCTGCCAGTCCTACGAAGAATAGGGCAATAGTTGTTGGCAGATAATTACTAATGACTCTGCTTATGAAATGCAAGTTACTTAACTGAGATTAAGCCACAGTAGAGGCTCCAGGGAGGGGAGGAATGTATTGTCAGCTTAGGTTCTCTCTGGTTCATACCCAGTGAATAGGCTCTGGGGAATATTGGAAAGCTGTTGTTTCTAGGATTTCTAGGGGGAAGGTGTTGGACAGAATAAATCCAGAATAAGAGATTTTTTTTTCACTGCATGCACATCACTGATCTTGTTACCTAAAAGTTCATAGCTACTACTGATATATTTTCCCATTTATGGAATAATAATAATAGTTGACCTTTATATAGAGCTTCAAGATTTACAAAGTACTCCATGTACATGATCTCATTTGATTCTCACAACAACCCTGTGAGATAGGTTCAACAGGTATTATTATCTCCATTTAACAGCTGAAGAAACAAACTAAAAGAAATTAAGTAACTTGCCCAAGGTTATCCAGCTAATAAGTTTCAGAGGTTAGGATTTGAAACTCAGATTTTGCCTAACTCTAAGTAGAACTGTCCTTATATCATTCTGCCTCACTTAAAAAAAAAAGAAATGCATTGTTGGTGGCATGATGAACTGATCCAAATTATTCTGGAGAACAATTTGGAACTATGCCCAAAGGGCGATTGAACTGTAAATCCCCTTTGACCCAGCAATAACCCTACTAGATCTTTATCCCAAAGAGATCATAAAAGGGAAAAGAACCTCCATGTAAAAAAAAAAATGTATGGAAGCCCTTTTTATGGTGGCGAAATATTAGAAATTGAGGAGATGCTCATCAACTGGAGAATGCTACACAAGCTGTGGTATATGATTGTATTAGTATACTACTGTGCAATAAGAAATGATGAACAGACAGATTTCAGAAAAACCTGGAAAGACTTGTACAAACTGATGCCAAGTGAAATGAGCAGAACTAGGAAAACGTTGTACATAGTATCAGAAATACTAAGAGATGATCAGCTATGATTATTTGGTGCTCAGCAACACAGTGACCCAAGACAAATACAAAGGACTCAAAAAGGAAAATGCTATTCATAACCAGATAAAGAATCAATGAATTTGGAATGTAAACCAAAGCTTTTTTTTTTAACTTTATAACCTTTTTTTTTAATGTGTTTTTTCCCCTCTTTTGAATCTGTTTCTCATTTCATATCTTTGATCAGTGTGGAAATATGTTTTATATGATAGCACATGTATAAACTATATCAAACTAACTACCATCTTTAGAAGAAGGAAGTGGGGAAGAAAGGAGAGAGAGGGAAAAAAATCTGGAATTCAAAATCTTGTAAAAATGAATACTGGAACAGCTAGATGGCCTCGTGAATAGAATACCAACCCTGGAGCCAGGATATCCTGAGTTCAAATCCAAACCCAGACACTTAACATTTATTAGCTGTGTAACTGGGCAAGTCACCTAACCCCAAATCCCTCAGGAAAAAAAAATTAATGCTAAAATTTTTCTTGGCATGTAAACTAGAGAAAAATTTAAATTCTACTCAACAACTTTGTCCTTAGAGGACAAAAATTAGAAAATGTCTTGCTTTATCTTTGATTTAATTTTTTTAAAGTCAAAATTGGGTTAACATTTAATTCAGAAAATTTGGACTGATATTAATTTGAATTTTTATTCTAGTAAGAACATTTAATTATCTGTGCTTATTTTGATGGAAACATTCAGCATTATATGGAATAGCATAGTGCACAGATTTGAAATCTTTGGTTCAAATCCTTCCTCAGACAATAGACAGATCATTTAAGCTCTTTGGGTTTCAGTTTCTTCATCTTAAAATTAAAAGGTTTGGGCTCCAAGATGCTAAAGGCCTTCTGAAATGTTTTTCATTAATTCATTCAGAATCATTATAAGTAAATGTTCCTAGTTGGGGATGATGCTAACTTTTAGATGACTTTGACATGCTCACTCTCATCCATCTCCAGGTTGCCCCTTCAAACCTTAAAGTCTTTGGATCAATGAAGATAAAAAGCAGAAAGAACCCTCAAGAGCAGCCCTGTAATGTGTGGCATTGGTCACAAGAATTTGTGACAGAGTCACGGCTCTCTGTGAAGACCAGAATGAAGAACTGAGAAGAGAAATAAGTCAAATACTAGAGGCAGAGAGTACATTCCCCCAAATGTCCATTATCCACCTCTTGCTCAGCCCCCCTACTGAAGTGACCCAGACCCTGAACACTTTTTAATTTTAGACGATAATAAAATTTGTATTCATTGGCCTGTCTATTCATTTAGGTTAAATTTAGAATATGAATAAAGCCAGACTTTGGGGAAATAAAAATGTGAATTAACATATTGACTATTGCTTACCTTTCCCCTTTCCCCCAAACTGAGTCCTGGCTTTCCCTCTGACTTTTGCTGCCTTAGGACTAGTCAGGACTTAGTCTAGTCAGTGACTGGGGAAGAAGATTTTGGGAGAAAGCCAAGTATATTTCAGTATTACTGAGCTGCATTCCTCTGCATCAATAATGAAATCTAGGGGACTTGCCTTAGAGAAAGATACCCCTTACTCTGATATACAAATCCAGATTCATAATGGAGAGGGAAGTAACTAACAGTGGCAAAAACAAATCAACAAATAATCGTTGATTAGTTGAAGAGGGCAGAGGATGAAACAATATGATATCCACATTCCTACAGAGCTTATTCCTTTCTACCATCACTCCAGCCTGCCCACATTCATGCAAAAGACAGCCATGGACCAATGTACTTGCACATATAGACTTGCACAAATATCCCCCCAATTTTGGGAAATGACTTTTAAGTCTCATCTTTTCTAGAGATTAGATATACAGCAGAGATTTTCATTAGAATCACCTGTTAGTTTCTTGAGGTTGTAATTCTTTCCCAAACTGTACTCAGAAATTTCAACTCATTATCTCTTGTTAGTTCCTGAAGTTCTTTATCTTTTTCCTGTGCATGAGTCAATAGTCGGCATATTCCTTTGATCTCCAGTTGTCCTAAGGGGTAGTATGTTCCCCAAACTGCTCTCTCAAAAGTTATCCTGGATAAGCATTCTGTGGGACTTCCAGATTTTTTTTGTCATGGAGGAACTTGAGTACTTGGAGGTCGGCTAAAAGAGAATGATCCAGGGACATAGTTTCCTTGTACCCATAGCCATCTTCTGGGTTGAAAGAGATGGAAAAAGGACTATATGCCTTGCCTTATTTCCCCTCTTTTTGAGTTTTAATAGGAGAAAAGAAGCAAAGTTGTTCTACCCATGGCAGTCAATTACATATAAATATACACACATATATGTGTATAGCATGTAGCTGTGCATATATATACATATAACATTCCCAAGATAGTACAGTGTTTGCAAAAACAAAGAGTAAGCACATTGAAAAGCAGAAGACATGGTATATAGGAGACCTGAAGGTGGGACCAAGAGGCATGGAATTTTTTCCACCATGTATTTTACATCATTTTGGTACAAACCTTCCTCAGAAATTTCCAGAAAGGATGATTGAAGCTGGATGTGGAATGAGGACTTTCCTAAGATTGTTCTAATAAAGATTAAGCACAATTCAAAGCCTTTTACTTCGAGATTTTAAAGCTGGGTACAAGCAGCAATTAATCTTGACAGCAGCCTGAGACACCAGAAAACCAAGTTATATTAGCCCCGATGGAAAGCTGAAACCTAGAAAATCAGATCAATTGCCTAAAGTTTCTGTAAAATCAGTGGCAACATGAGGAATGAGAAATGTTGAAGTTTTTGTGGGCTTAATTAGTCAAGCCAGCAGATAAGAGATTTGCCCCCAATAAATAGGTTTGTTAAGAACCCGTTTTTGTGTCATAAAGCCTTTTGGCAGTCTGGTGTAACCAATGAACCCCTTCTCAGCATGAAATATTTTTCCATTTTATTTTTAAAATAATAGCTTTTTATTTTTCAAAATATATGCAAAGATAGTTTTCAATATCCACCTTTGCAATACCTTGTGTTCCAAATTTTTCTCCCTCCCTTCTCAACTCCTCCCTTCCCTAAGAAAGCAAGCAATTAGTTACACATTTGCAATTCTTCTAAACATATTTCCACACATATGTCAGACTATGCAAGAAAAATCAAATCAAAGTGGGGGGAAATGAGAAAGAAAAAAAAAGGAAACTACAACAAAGGTAAAAATATTTAGTCTCCATAAACCAATCTCTTGATTTGAATGGCTCTTTCCATCACAAGTTAATTGAAATTGCTTTGAATCAGAATAACTTTAAAATACATAAAGTTAAGAGAAGAAATTATATTGAAGTGTAGTTATCACAATTTTTTTTTCATGCACCCTAGGTTTAGAATTCAGTCTAAAGAGGCATTTGAATTTTAAACTTGGGAATGGTGCCTTTTTTATTCATTCTTTCCTTACGGAAAGAAACAGTAGTGATCTTTGCCCCTATACAATGATGCCTAGTAATATTACACCTTAGTAGTATTGGTTCCTTGTGGTTGTCTCATCATGTTCCTCTTTAAATATCATCTTCATTCTTACCATCATATGCAATATCTTCTCTGGGAATAGGGAACAATATCCAAATATCCAGTCATTCTACTCTGATTTTGCATCAGGCAAAGAATAAGGGAATCCAGGGATTGAAGAAGAAACAAGTAGAACTTCCTCTTCAGGAGGAATATCCTACATTGTAATCCTGGAGTTTGATCAAATTATAAGAGTGTATAAGACAATAAAGAAATAAGAAATACTTTGAGGCTTTAATTTATTTTAATGATAGTCCCTAGACAGGGATTTTGTCTGTTCAACATTTCTGTAGACAAAACAGTCAACTTTCTAATCTTTTCCAGCTCAGATGAAGATTGGGAGGATGGCTGAGGTTTCAGCTAGCTATAGTCCTAGTCTCCTGAAACACCATTGGCTCCTGGTCCTTCCCTCGACAGCACTCACTTCCGGAGCCTTGAATGAAGAAATTCAGTCCAAGCCACCATACATAATGCCCAATCAGACAGATGAGGCAGAAATTGGCATTGTTTTGGCGTGTGAAAAACGTGCCTGTTAAAGAGAGTGGGATGGGGAAATAGAAAGTGGTGGAATACTAAAGAGGGGTGACACTTGGATATGCCAAGGACAATTCAAAGCAAAAGAACAGAACCTTTTCAAATAAGGGTCCTAAAAATGAAACCTTGATATAGGAGAAAGGATAGATCTTCTGGCTTCGTTACCTAGCAAAATCCATCCTAAACTTAGGAAATCATATTTCCTACTCTCGTTTTTAACACATCCCTGTAAATGGACTCCATGATCTTATAGTGTCCAGCTGACAGAGGAAAACTCTTTGGACTATCCTTCCTAGAAGACTACATGAACGCTGATGCATGGTGATATCCAATGTAGACTCTGGTTTGGGTGGGTGTGCTTTTAACAAGCCCTCTTTTTTTTTAAAAGCCTTGTGTGGAGAATATGATGTGGGGATTGCAATATGTAGGAGACATGGATATAGCCCAAAGGGAATGGAATAGATGAGGTAGGGATGCTATCTTGAACTTCAATATCTCATCCAGTCCTTGATGAAGATCATAACAGCTGCAGGCTAGTTTTCTATATTCATCTGATTCCCTTGCCAAAAAGCCAGTGATCTCAAGATTGCCATTGCTCCAAGATGGAAAGGTATCTAAGTAAAGCCCACTTGGTACACCAGATATACTGTGCCTCCCAATATTACAACTCATCATACCCAGTACAATCAAAATCTGGGTAAAATGATATCTCCAATCTTTGGAGCTCCTGAAAGAATCCCCCTGGAGGGAGTGAGGCTCTTTTTTAGCCACAGACATTGTGGGAACATGAAATGTGATTATACACAGACACATCAATTACAAATTTTGGGGAATTACATAAGAAAGGAAGTGTTATACTTTCACCTTTTTATGAACAAATAATTTTGAAGGAGGGAAAGAAAGCAAGAGACTTCCTAACTCTTTCTCACGCCTCTCCCCAGAACTTGACTCTAAATGGCATGTAACCAGGGGAAGCAGTTATGGGCAAGAAGATAGAGCAGGTATTTCTTCACTTTTACCCAATTCTCTTTCAATCTAATCTCCTTCCTTCTTCTCTCTGCCTGTCTCTTCACTCTCTTATCTTTTGTTCTCTACATTCTTTCCCTTTCCCCTTTTAAACTTTCTTCTCTTCCTTCTCGGGTGGGACTAGGAGGAATAAAGTGGGGGGGGGGCAGTGCTTTCCTTAAATCAATGGTTCTCAAGCTGTTCATCTCAAGACCCTTTTACACTCCAAAAATTGAAGCCATTCCCTTCCCACCCCCACCTCCGAACTTTTGGTTTTGCGTTGATTATTGATACTGCCACATTAGGAATAAAAGCATCTTGATATTATTATGAAAATAGTTTTGGCCTCAAAGACACACTTTTAAGAACCACTGCCTTAAGTAAATAAACCCATTTACTTTAAAGCAAGAATTTTGTTAGTAGGGCTCCCTCTCCTGGCCAGATATCAGTTCCACGTGAGGTAAAGATTTGTACCCATTGAATCGAGTGCCCATAGACCTCGTCCCGCTTAGCTCTAAGGCATTTCCTCTTGGGGAGCATGTTGTAAGAAGTTCAGAAGCCTAAACAGGAAATGCTTTTTGGGAGTGTTGAGGGCTCTCAATCCCCAGGACTAAAATCTCCAATTCTTCATCCAATCTCACCTTCGGCTTAGTTGTGAGAATCTCTTCCTCCTCCTCCTCCATCTCCTCTTCCAGCTAATTCACAGAGATGTTAATTTCTGGAGTCCTCAGCTGATGTATCAACTCAGACTTTGGAGATAAGATTGAAAGAAAGACCGGGTTCCTCAGTAAGGGTTACCCTATCACTCAGATCCCAGAGTAAGAGAGAAGAGAGGAGAAGGCCCCTCTGCCTATCCCACCCCTCCATATGGAAAAAGCCCCATACCCAGCTTGTGCATTTTCTCTGTACCTTACTTAGCACTAACATTTTTGAGGAGGATCTGGACTTGTGATTTCATCAGTGCAAAGGGAATCCTTCCAATAATGCATATCAGCAACCTTCTGGGACTTTGGGGGGATTTGCTTGGGGCATTGAGAAATTTAAGTGATCTGAATTTCAGTCTTCCTGATTCCAAGGGTTACCCTCTTTTATGCCATTTTCCCTCTAGCAGAGTGGAGAATTATGTTATTTGGGGCTGACTAGAAGCTCTTCTTTTCAGGGACAGATGTCCACGGTCTTCTTTGACAGTCTCAGTCCTCTTGCCTCTAGGCTCATATGCTCACTGTTGTTCCCTCTGGGATTGAACTCTAATTCCAATACCTTCTCTTGCTGTACTTTCTTCGCATTTTCCTCTGGCACTGGATCATCTAGCCAGCTTAACTCCTGTGGTGAGAAGACCCATTCCAGGGCTTTCCGGATCCCCACCAGGCCCAGCAGCTGCACCGGGAGCAAAGTGGCTGTCAAGGAGCCACCCTCCACAACCTTGTTCCAGCCTGTCTTTCCAGTATCTTGCTCTCTCTCCCTCTTGTACTCTTCTCCAGGCTGGCCTACTTGCTGTACATCACAATTGAAATTCCATTTCCTACTTCCCTATTTCTGTTCAGGCTATCTCTCAGCAAGCTCTCTTGTCCTTACCTCTATTTCTCAGAACTATAGTTCCCTTTGAGACTTCAGTTCATGTGACAATCCTTAGGAGGCCTTTTTTTATTCCTCTTGTTATTAATGTCTCCCTTCCAAATTGCTGTATATTTATTTTGCATACATTAGTCTACACTTCTCTGGGATACATTTTGTATCCTCTCAGTGAACATCATCTCATCAAGGGTAGAAGCTGTTTCATTTTTATATATGGAATCTCACCTAGTACCTTGAACCTAATAATTGCTTGACAAATACTTGTTGATGAAGGAATGAGAGAAGGGCTTCCTTTCCATTTGGATACCATTTTATTGTGTGGCTGGAAGCAAACTTTTCTCTTTGATTTCCCTGAGGGTTGCCTTAGGAACCTTCCTAAAGTCAAAGTATTTAGCCTCATTTCAATAGCCAGATCTATAACTTTCTCTGGAGCTGCTAGGGAAGATAGTTTCCATTTCATAGGATGTTGGTTAAAAAAAAAAAAAGAAAGTAGTTTTTCCCCTTTTATTTTTGGGAATCATTGACACCCAACAAAGTTTCGGAGATTGGCCTCTTCCAAACCCTGGTCCTATAAAGCCCATCCCCTTAATACCCACCCCCCTCTAACCCCTTGTCACCATGAGAGGGAACACAATAGCAGCTGCTGTAGACTTGACTGCCCAGAGTAGACCCAAGCAGACCAGCTGTACTGTGGTGAAGAGGTGGATTCGGCTGAGACGTACATGCCTCAGAAACAACAGGTCTGGCTGGTGTTTTGCTGGCATCAGAAGCAGCTTCATACGTTCTGAGAACTGTGGAAGAAGAAAGGACGATTAGCCATGGAGGTCTGAGGAATAACTTTTACGCCTTAAAGGTTTGCTTCAGCTGTAATTGCAAAGGAAACCTCTCTTCTCTTCTTCTCTGTCTCCAAAAAGAAAAAAACAAAACAAAACTATCTCCATCATCCTTTTATCAACAGAATTTAACTCCAGATGGTCTGAAACCAGGAAGAAAGGAATAGGGATCAGGAAAGGTGGAATAAGACTTTAAGGGATATGGGCAACAGAAACACAGAGCCATTAGAACCAAGAACTGAAAAACCAGAACAAGAAAGAGCCTGGGGGTGAGGTGAGGCTGAGAACAACTATAGAAGTTTGGAGATCACTTTAAGATGAAGAGCCCACTGGGTGACTCTGCTTACCTGGGTGCTGCTCAGTGCTGCAATTCCCATATAAAAGAAGGTGCCATAGAGCACAGGCATGGGGATAAACTGGAAAACACAAAGAAAGGAGCTGGTTTCAAGGAGCTCTAGTGATAGGGAACAATGAAAGGAAGCTGACCAGAGTCCTCTGAGGAATGTATCTTTCTTCAGCCTCTCTTCCTTCCATGTCACTTTGTAGGATCTGATGGGGATTTCTCCTTAGTGATTTCTCCTTTAACTTGGGGGGGAGGGGGCAGGGTGGTGACAGGGTGCTCTGGGGAAAGTTCTTAACTGAGAAGCAAGATACATGGGTCCTAGTCCTAGTTCTGTCACTAACTCATTATGTACTTTTTGGTAAGTCATTTAATTTCTCTAAGACTCAATTTCTTCATATGTAAGAGGAAGAGTTTGAACAAGATGACTTGTGCAACCCCTTCAACTTCTGGATTTTATTTATCTTTGAATCCTATAGCACTTAGCACTCATTTAACACTTAAGATAAACGATCTTTTGATAGGTAGTTTTGGTATCACTATTAAAAATACTTCATGTTATTATTTACCTTTTTCATATGTTTATGTCTTATTTCCCTAAATAGAAGAAACATCCAGAAAGCATGGACTTTTTGTGTTTCCTGTTTCCATATAAGTGTCTTACACTCATGTGTTTAATAAACATTTGCTTATTGAGAAATTAAGAGATTTTGTTTTAAATCCATCCTGGACTTTAGTTATACATATGCTTGTGATATCCCAGAAAGCTGAACTAGGAATGGAAATCTCTTCAGGCAAGGCTCTCAGATACTAACCCAAGTTGGATAGAAGTAGAGAAGGACTTGCTCCCAGTAAGATGACCAGAACCCATTAACAATATCTCTGTCCCAGAGATTATTACCTTGAGCCCAGGGGCCAGAAAGATGGAAGCACCAGTGAGGATGAAGACAACTAGGCCTGTGAGCCTCTGCTCCCTGTGTCAAGAGTGAGGAGCTGGGGTTGATGGGGATAAAAATAGCAATCATTACAGCACCCCCTCCCCCAATGCTCACACCAAAACTCTTGACATGCCCTTTCCTCCAGATTCTCATTCAAGTTTAGATCTTAAGAAAGAAGAAAAGAAAGAGAAAGGGAACTTTGAAAAATCATTAGTTCTGATTTTAAAGGAATCAAAGAAACTTCCCTGAACCAGTCCAAACACTGGCCCCACCTGATGCCCAGGAAACGGGGCAGCTCTCCAGGAGCACAGGTTGCACTCTCCCGACGGAGACTATCCATGTGGGCCAGTGAGATGACAGTGGTAGAGACATACCAGGGCAGCCCAAAGGCTGAGGTCAGCAGCATCAGCATGGCCACCCAGAACAGATCTAAGTGGAATCCAGCACCTTTCTGCAGTAGTGGAGGGACAGCATAGGCTCTAGTTAAGCTCAAATCCCCATTTCCATTCCCATTTAATTCAATTTAAGAAATATTTATTAAGCACCTATTATTTGACAAATACTGGGATAAAAAGACAAAAATGAGAATTTTTCCCATCCTCAAGAAGCTTATATTTTATTGGAAGATATATAGCATATACATACAAAATCAAACAGATGATATACAAAATTTTGGGAGGGAAGGGACTACTAACAATTGGAAAACAAGAAAGTACTCTTAGATTATTCCTCCTTCAAAGTTCCTGTGGGTTGGACACTGACAACCCTAGCACTAGAAGGGACTAGGTCCTGTGAAGATGGAGAGAGACAGGGTATCCTGGGGGAAGACTAGGTATATGGGAGTGAGAAAATAATTTCACCTGAAGCTGGTACTCCTTTCGGTTGAGGATCACAGCAGTAATCTGCTGGTCCATGAAGACAAGGATAGACATCAGAAGGGCTGGCAGAGCTGTAGCCAGGCACAACCACCAGGGATTGGCTCCAAACAATGGCACTAGCCACTTCCGATCAGGATAAGTGGGCTATGTGTGATGGAAGTAGAGAAATGGTGGAATGGACAGCATCTGCAAATGTCCAATGAACTCAAACCAAGAATTCTCCAACTCTATAAACTCTGCCCATATTTAACCCTTATTGCTCTTAATGAAGAAATTCCTTTCCCTTCCCTCTCTTCTTCCATTGTAGTAAGGTCTTAGAAGAGCTAGTATATAGGTCAGATTCCTAGCAAAGGGGTGCACATAGCTGGAGGGCCTGAGCTTGGGAACCCTGGAGATTATCCCTCTATTACTATTGGAAGATGAGAAGAGACTGGTGAAAAATGACCCATACATGCCATCTTGGGACCCAGGGTGTGTCAACCCAAGTTCAGACCTGCCTAGAGCCTGAGTCTGGGGCAGGACTGGGTGTGGTAGCGTCAGCTCTGATTACAGGAGCCAGAGAAGTGCTTGGGGAGTGGAGATTTGGAGAGAATAGCTACTTTACCACCTCTGAGTTCCTGAAACCCCAAAGCTGTCTTAATAGGAGCCTTCTCTCCCCATTTACCTCCTTCCTGGGAAGCCCTATAGGATATTGGGGCCTCTGAACCAGAGAAAGACTCTCAGGCATAGAGATAGTCTGAGCCCTCTATCCCTGAAGGACCTCAACATTGTGAGTGCATGGCCTGTCCCACTCCTGAAAAGCTCTCATTCTAAACCACAAAAATCAGCTAAGAGTGTGACGATCCTCAGTTGTTGGTTATGGAGAAAGGAGCCCCAGAGTGAAGGTTGGAATTTAGTGGGGGAATCAAGGCTAGGACCTTGACATCTCAGAGTCCACCAGGATCCGCCAAGAAGCACAAAACTAGGAACAGGTAATAGAACAAGAGCTTTGGATCTTCTTTCTTAAGTAAGTGATCCCAGATCCAGAATTAAGGTTACTAGGATCCTTTTCTTCCTCCTGACATTCTCTATGTGTCCATTGTACACACACTGCTGCTTCCCCCTCCTTGTAGGACCCTTATCTCACCTTAAATTCGCTGGGCACTATGAGCTTGGGTGTGCTGAGGCCAAGAGAAGCATCCAGTCCACAACCTAGCAGGATGGCCAGGACCATGGAGAAGTCACTGATCACCTTCCGTACCTGACCACACGGGATTCAGTCCTGATCTGGTGCTTCCAAGTCCCTGCCCCAGGAAACTTGCCACCATATTAGAGAAGCAAACTGAGACACCTTTCCTTCCTTCCCCCATTCCAGTGTCCTAGGGAACTGCCTTCTTCTAGGAGAGCTGGGATGGGGGAGTGGGAAATATAGAAGGAGATACTTACCCTGGAGGGGAAGAAATGGCTGGATTTGAAGTGCTTGAGGATGGTGGCACAGAGGAAGGTGGCAAAGAAAAGTATGAGGGAAAAGAAGGCAACATCCGGGACAAAGTGACAGCCGAGACCTCTTGATTGACCTCCCTGGAGGGCACACTCAGGTGGGGACAGCAGAGACACATTAGCAAGGCCTAGGTCCTAATATGAAGAAGAAAAATAGGGGACAAGAAAAAGCTAAAAGGAAAATCCAGCTCCTCGGATATCTCCTTATTGGGGAGCTTCTGGGAGATAGGGGGGAAAGATGGGAACAAAGGGCCAGAGGACCAGTGGGAACTGCTGAGCTATGTGAATATCATGTGAGGACAAAAGGGAGAGAGCCAGAAAGCAATAATTTCCCTGAAACCTGCCCCAAGAACCTTCTAGTTGCTCCCATTCCCACCCAAGAACTAGCCTATGCTTAAGTTTGCCTTACCATCCCCAAAGCAGCATCCTTGGCCTCTGGGCTTTTCCCCTTCCACAAAGATATATTCCCTGGGTGAAAAGACAAAATAGCTGAAGTTCATATCCATGGATGGAAGTTGTAAAGGGATAAATTTTGCCCCATGTAAGGAAAAATCTTAATAACTGGAACTTTCCCCAAAGGGAAGAAGCTGTTCTGGGAAGTGGTGTATTTCTCCCAATCATTTTTGTTCAAGAGAAGCTGGATAAGCACTTAACAGGTGCTACAATAGAAATTTCTTTTCAGTTATGAGTTGAACTCAATGATCACTGAGGCCCTTTCTAACTCTGAAATTCCCCATTTATAGAACTGCCTTGTATGTTTGTAACTCTCTAAACTTAGATGAGTTTCCATCTGCATTTTTGTTTTTCTTCCCGGGTTATTTATACCTTCTGAATCCAATTCTCCCTGTGCAACAAGAGAACTGTTCGGTTCTGCAAACATATATTGTATCTAGGATATACTGTAACATATCCAACATATATAGGACTGCTTGCCATCTGGGGGAGGGGGTGGAGGCAGGGAGAGGAAAAATCGAAACAGAAACGAGTGCAAGGGATAATGTTGTAAAAAAATTACCCTGGCATGGATTCTGTCAATATAAAGTAATTATTAAATAAAAATTTAAAAAAATAAACTTAGATGAGTTTCGTCTTCAATCTGAGATTATCTGAGTAAGTTCTCCTTGTGTATTACACCTGTTGCTCATTGATGGGGTAATTACACTTCTCTGAAGGTCAGCAGGAAGATCCCCATCAGTGCACCTCCTTTGCCCACCTTTTGTATCTTGGAAATAACAGAGGCAGCCATAAGGGGAGGAGCCAGTGTCTCCAGAGAGGCCGGGTCGATAGATAGGATAGACCTCTGCAAGGCTCAGCATCTTGCTAATGGCGTCATAGATGAAAATAAGACTGATGAGGGCACAGAAACCTTCTTCCGTGAAGCGGGTGAAATAACGGACCAGGACACTGGCCTCCGTGGCCACCAGCACTAGGCAGAAGACGGCCACCCAGATCCCCACCCACAGACGGAAGGGCAGGTAGTCTAGGCCATGATCCCTGTGCAGTGGAGGAAGCAGGGAGAAGATTCAAGAGCTCTTATTGAGTTTATCTGCAATCCGTATCCTGGGCCTGGGCCCCCCACAGAGCTTCCTATGATGCCCTGAAGGGCAGAGGTGACCACTTCCTACAGCTCTCCCATCCTCCTGATTCTCACAGGGCTCTGTAAAAGGCATGGCCA